>NW_005871418.1:590467-649516 GCF_000147115.1 Myotis lucifugus | reverse complement strand
TGCTCCTCTCCTTCTCCGTTCTCAGTCTCCTTCTGCTTCTCCTGCTCCGTCTCCTTCTCCTCCTCCTTCTCCTTCTCCTTGTCCTTCTCCTTCGCCTTCTGCTTCTCGTTCTACATCTAATTATGGTCCTCCTCCTCCTCCTCCTCCTCCTCCTCCTCCTCCTCCTCCTCCTCCTCCTCCTTCTTCTTCTTCTTCTTCTTCTTCTTCTTCTTCTTCTTCTTCTTCTTCTTCTTCTTCCTTCAAGTAGGCCCTTTGAAATTTTTCTAGCACTAGTTTGGTGTTAGAAAACTCCTTTACCTTTTTCTTTTTGCAGAAGCTCTTTATTTCACCTTTCATTTTGTATGACAGCTTTGCCAGGTAAAGCAGTCTTGGTTTTAGGTCCTTGTTTTTTATCACTTTGAATATTTTATTTCAACCTCTTACGACCTAAAATGTTTCTGTCATGAAATAAGTGGTCAATATTATGGCAACTTCCTTATAGGTAACTAATAGCTTTTCTCTTGCTGCTTTTAAGATTACCTTTTTGTCTTTAACCTTTGCTATTTTAAATATATTGTGTTGGTATGGGCCTCAATGGGTTCATCTTGTTTGGGACTCTGCACTTCCTGGACTTGTGTGTCTTTTTCCTTCACAATTTAAGGAACTTTCCCATCATTTTCTTCAAATAAGTTCTCAGTCCTTTGCTCTCTCTCTTCTCCTCTGTTACCTTAATGATATGGATTTTGTTGTGCTTCATGCTGTCCCAAAGGTCCCTTAAATTATCCTCATTCTTTTTAAATCTTTTTTTTTGTGTGCTTCTCTGATTGGGTGTGTTTATTTTTTTATAACCTGTCTTTCCAATTGCTTATTTGACCCTCTGCTTCATCCTATTATCTTTTCATTCCTTCAGTGTATTATTGATGTTAGATATGGTATTCTTTCTTTCTGACAGGCCATTTTTTATAGATTCTATTTTCTTTTTCATGCTGTTGTAGTTCTAATTTCCTTGAGCATCCTTATAACCATTACTTTGAACTCTATATATGATAAATTTCTTGCCTCCATTTTATTTAGGTCTTTTTCTGGAGTATTCTGTTCATTCATTTTCAGCCTATTTCTTTATCTTTCTATTTTGCATACCCCTTGTGTCTATCTCTATGTATTAGATAGATCTGCTATGACTCCCAGTCTTCATGGCGTGGCTTTACATAGTAGTGTTCTATGGGACCCAGTTTCGCAGGCTCCTTGATCACCTGAGCCAGGTGCACTAAGCATGTTCCTTGTGTGGGTTATATGGGCCCTTTCACTGTAATTTATTATTGATTGCTATTCGTCCATTCTTGTGTGGCAATGACCCTCAGGCTGGCTGACTGTGAGGCATCTCCAACCACAGCATGCAAGCTGCTGTGCAGGTGCTGACCACATGAAGTGGAATTTGCCTCATCAGGGTTTAGTGCCTTGAGATCTCTTTTTGGATATGCTGTTTGTGAATCATATTGGATATTGCTTTGACCTTGCCTGAAGATGCTATCTAGATGCATTGGTTCTAGACCTCTTCGCAGGGACTCTGGTGCAGGTCAATGTCAAATGCTGTTTGTTTCTGGCCCTTGCCAACCTGTTGGAGCTCCAAGTAATCCACAGTTTGTGGCTGTCTCAACTTAACTTGGATGCGTGCAGGAAGGACCAAGAGGCAGACCATGGCCAGCTTTTGCCCTCACTGGTATAGGGGGCAGTTCAGCAGCAGTCCCCAGGCTCTCTGACAAGATCACCTCTGCCTGCTTCTGCCTGTGAGGCTCAGTCACTGGAAGAGCCCCTGGCAGAGTTAGGATAATGGGGCTAGTGGATCTCTTGTGAAATGGAGGGGCTGTTCAGGCTTCAGGGAAGGTGATGGTGTAGTTCCCAACCCAGAGCCACAAGAATCAATCTGCCCCATATTTTGCACTTATCTGAGTAGGGAGGAGCCCCTAGGGGTCAGGCAAGTGGGGCTACTGGAGCTCGGAAGGAGGGTCTGCTGGGAGCAGGCGGGTGATTCTATCTGCTATCTGGTATCTCATGACGGGGAAGCACCAATCAGTTTCACGGGGAAATATGGGCATGGCCTCCATCCCAAGGCCAGACAACTCAATCACTGATACCCTCTGAGTCTGTCTAGATCTCTATACACTCACCCAGGCTGCTAACTTTTCAAGCAGGGACTAAGCTATGCAGAGTTGGGCAAAAAGGAGTCCAGAGGGTGGGTCTATTGCTTTCTCCAAGGCTGATGCCACACAGAGTGGAATGTTCCACTGTACAAAGATGTTGTCTGCCTTATCGGAGAATGACTCAGCACAGGGATTCTGGTAGTGTCCTCCTCCTGCTCCCCCCCCCTCCCCCCAAGCCAGAAACACCAGAATATCTTCAGGTGACTCTATTCCACCCTTCCCTCCCTCCACCAGAGCCCACGATGTATGGCTGCAAACAAAATTTTGTGCATTAGCCCTTTAAGAAGGTGCATGTGTCTCCAGTAGATTCCATGTCTCCCTGGCAGACAGAAACCCCGCTGTTAATCACAGCCAGATGTTACGTGGACACCTCTTCCTGGGTCCTGTGCTTTAGGCTGGGCATCTCAGCTTGGGGTTCAGACCACATTCTTCTCAGGGGAAACCCCTGCAGCTGCAACATCCCTCCTGAACCTCAGCCACTGCCCATGGGAGCGGGACCGGCCTTTTTTGTGTCTCTGCCTTACCTACCAGTCTCAATATGGCTTCTTCTGTAAATCATTGGTTGTAAGACTCCCCTTCAGTCAGTCTTCAATTGGTTATTCAGGCTGATTGTTCTTTAACTTAGTTGTAACTCCAGTTTGGTCCTGGCAGGAGGTGAGTTCACCTTCCATCTGCTCTGCCACCATGTTGAAGCTGGTTCCACCTTCAGCATTTTTCAGTTAGGCACAGACTCTTTGATAAGCATGTGGTAATTTCTTCCAGTTTCCCTCAACCCTCTCTTATGCAATCTCTTTAAAAGTTTTCCCCACTTAAAATAAAAGGAGTTACAATACAAATTTAAAAACAAATTGTTTTAACATGAGAGACTAAATTGCATACGCACCATGCTTATTCTTTATGGAATGATGGATAATAGAATAATTCTTTAATTGGGCAATATTAGAGTCAAAGCACTGACAGAAAGACTTAGATTTGCCATTTTATTAGACATAATACAAGTGAGGAGAATGAAGGGGGTGGGGTTGGGGGGAGCAGTGAATAATCTATGGCCAACACCAAACATGAAATTGTAAGAATCAGAAATTATTCTTTTTGTTGTCGTTGTTGCTAATGCTCACCTGAGGATAACGGTTATTAAAGCAGTTGGTGTTACAGCTACCCACACTCACAAGTAAGGTTTAATTATATTGCATTTGTAGCAGACAGATTACTGAAGCACAAAGGATAGCCACTTCTGAAGAATTTCACAGGAGTGGGGGTGGGAGGATAACAGGGATATATTTCAAGTATTTTGTATTCGAGATTCCAAGTTATGCTTATACTTAAATGATTATTATTCTCAGTTCATCATTGCTTTAATTAAATGTAGTTCAGGAGAACATTAACTAGAATAAATAAATGAATTCTTGACACAGACATTTCATTACTAAGTCCACATTTCTATGGTTATTTTAATAATATCCAGTATTTTGGGAAGATGTAGTAAAATGTGTTTGGATGTTTCTGCATTACAGACAAAAAAGAAACAAACAAAAAATACCTATAGTTCTTCATTTGTGGCCAAGGATGCCTTGAAATTGCATGAAGTGGAATTGAGAGTCGAGAGCTGTGGAGAAAATGTGTATGGAGGACAGCCAAGGCTGGTTCCACCTTCTGCATTTTCCAATTTGTTTTCCTATCAGCATGCCTATAAACTAGAAAGCATTAGGCACAGACTCTTTGATAAGCCTATGATCATTTCTTCCAGTCTCCCCAACTCTCTTTTATGAAATCTCTTTAAAATTTTTCCCAATTAAAATAAAACGAGTTACAATACAGATATAAAAACAAATTGTTTTAATATCAGAAACTAAAGTGCATACACACCATGCTTTATGCTAATCCTTGGATGGATGAGAGGGAGGACAGCTGGCTGGAAAAAAAGAGAGGTTAACCGAGTTTGCTCCCAACATAAATAACAGTGAAGGACTTTCTTACCTATGAGGGTTTGAAGGTTAAACTGTTGCATGCTACCTAGCAAGTAAGATTCCTGGAACTAAGCCAGAAAATTGGCTTAGGTTTATTTAAGGAGGAAATGAATTTATTAAAAAGATTTCTGGAAGTTTTCAGAATGAATGAGAAGGTTGAAACTCCAGAACTGGAATACCAGCAGGCATTGGTGGACACAGGACGGTCGTTCTGCTGTTTGGTCTAATTAGCATATTAGTTCTTTATTATATAGGATTGAGCATATATGTACAGGTACATAGATGATATTCATAACCTGGATTTTGGTTTCTTTAGTCCTGTAGGCCACCATGGGAGTGTTAATACCATGCTTATTCTTCAATAAGTATCAGAGAGGTTAAGTAAGCTCATTGCCCAATTGTGAAAAGAGCACTGCCAGGGTTAGGTTCCATGTCTTTCTGAGGGAAATCCCGTTTTTCTACATTTTTGCTTTTATTTTTATTTTTCGTCTCAAGTTCTACTGCCATGACACATATTATGTGGTAACATTTTACCCTAAATTAATGTTCTCATATATTGATTTTATTGTTCTTTACCTGCACATTGACAGTGATTTGTATGTGTCTGCATTAGAAATCTCATTCGATTGTAAGGTTTTGACTTTATATACCCCAGGCTTATCACAGTGCTGAGCATATGAAGGATGACAGTTACATATTCACTTTATGATGGAGGACTATAAGAAAAGAAATAAGGCAAGAAAATGGGGTAATAAAGGAAAAATGAAAGAAAAGAAAGTGGAGTGAAGAAGGAAAGGGATTCATTTTAAACATATACATATGTACATACATATATTTTAATGATATGAAAATGTGATGATTCTATGTATCCCAGTTTAATACTTGAGGCCCATAAATATTTGTACTATTATTTTTAATTATCAAGATGACCTATTTATCATAAGATCTTCTCTTATTCTAAAGGAGATTTATGGATTGATGTAGCCAAAAGAGTCTGCTGTTACACTTCATTGATTGGAGTTGGTTTTCAGTTATCTCTTTGCTAACTTTTATCTGGTATCCATTTTTCTCCAGAAATTAAAGTATGGATAATAGGGCTTTGGAACTGAAAAGTGACTTACATAATTATGAATTTAAGACAAAGGGTTATATTTCACTTCTTTGAAAATGCATAATGTTCTGTAAAGGTATTAAGAACTCTTTGAAAGGGCTTCCTGATATGAATAATTGCAAATGTCAAAGGATGAGAGTTCTCTGATAGTGATTCTATCTCCAGAATGTCAGGTGCTGGTGCAAAGGTGACATGAATGATTTGAATGAGTTGTTCTATATCTTAGTGATGATCCTGCAGGTAAATGAAAGCAGTGCTCAATAACCCACAGAGATTTATTCAAAGTCAAAATGTCAGAGGTAATCAAACTTGTGTTCATAGCTTTACTTTGCATTATATAAATGGACACTTAGAATTGATTGCATACTGTTAAATTAAGGAAACATAATTTTTGTAAAGTTGGATGATACACTATGGCTTTTAATAATATACTGATAGTCATTAGGGTGATAAAATTGAAATAAGGAATAAATGAGATAATGTTTTGAAAGTATTTTGAAAAATGCCAGACAATTGGTAATGTTCACTAAAAAAGGTATACTTTTCGTTTCCTTTGCCTTCTTAAACATGTATTGAGATACAGTACATGTTTAAGGTGTAAAATTATATAAACTACTCATGAAGTGAAAAGCGTAAGACAAGAATATGTAAAATGTGAATTGTGGTTTGTGTTCAGATGGTGAGGACTTCTCTAATTGGGATGCTACAAAATAGGAATATAATGAAAATAGTAGGACATAGGTTGGGGCTAATATACCATAGATAATCTTAAATGCCAGATTAAGGAGTTTGTATCATATGTTTTTAGGGGATAGGTAGCCACGAAATGCTCTGAGCAAAGGGAAGGGCACAGTTAAGAAGCATTTTGACTAATCACATTGAAAACTACTAATATAGCAGACTAGATACTATACTGTCTAGTATCTATATAGTATAGTATAGTATAGTATAGTATAGTATAGTATAGTATAGTATAGTATTGCAAAGTAAACAGAAGACCTGAACTAAAGAAATTGTGAAAAATAAGTGTTTAAATATGAGAAGAAGTTAAAAGGCAGACTCATTAGAGCTTACATAGGAAATGATGTATACTATACTATACTATACTATACTATACTATACTATACTATACTATACTATACTACACTACTAGAGGCCCGATGCACGAAATTCATGCAAGAGTAGGCTTTCCTTCCCCCGGCTGCCGGCACCTGCTTCCCTCTGGCACCCGGGATATATCTTGGGATATATTCCTAGAAGTGGGACACTGGGTCAAATGGGAGTCCCATTTTTAGTTTTTTGAGGAAACTCTATACTGTTCACAGTGGCTGTTATTTTAATTGCTCAGGCCAGAAATGCCTCCATCCTGGATGCCCCCCCCCTCCATCCTCCTGGACGCCCCCCCCTTCTTGTCTGCCTAATTAAGCTAACTAGCTAATCCTTATCACCATCAACATAGGAAAGCATGCCTTTCATCATAATCCCTGCCAGAATGAATTATCTGGGAAAGTCATTATAATTTTTTCCCCAGAAAACAAGTCACAGTAGAAGGCAACCCAAAGACTATCTGAACTCCACTGTAACTTTACAGATTCTCTTACATCATTACAATGCTTGGGGATTTTTTAATAATTCAGTTTTCTAATGTAAAATTATCATGATAAATCACTTAAATCAGTAAGGGTAGAATAGCTTTTCAGTAATATTTCCGTTAAAAGAGATTCAATATTCGGTTATATTTTTGTTTTATTTGGCTGGTTTTTTGTTTTCTTTTAAGCTGGCGAAAAGTTTGGGAGAGTCTGCTGTGTTTGTATCAGGTATTATCTCCTTTTGAATCTGTCACAGTAGGCTAGTTTACACTGTGGTCACTCAATCTCAAACTCTTAATGACCTTTAACACCAATGGTTCATTTCTAGCTATAGCCCATTACCAATTGGCTAGGAGTAGGGAAAGAATTTGATTCACGCCTATTTTCCACCATTGAAGCATTGCTGGTGGTTGTGGCAGGGGGCAGAAAAGACAGAAAATTAAAAACCAGCTTTGAAAAAAATTCTACCCAGCAATAACTGTATGTCTGATCACTTGGTAATTAGCAATATTGACTAACACATTTATTAGAATGATTTCTTGAAACTCTTATTACATATTTCTCAACTTGTCATGATTCAGAACATAGTATTTCTGCTGTCTTCCCGTTCCCCTAATGGTGACTATACCAATTTGGAATTATTTTGTAAGTTTATTAAAGTAATTAATGTTAAAAAACTGGGTAGTTCGGTTGCTCTATAGATTGAAGAGTTAAGTGGTCACACAGCTACCCGTTTCTATTTGTTATACTGTTCAGGTGGCTCACTGAAAGAATTGATTAATGACATCAAAATATTATGACAGCTTAATCAGCAACATTAGGATAAATGACACTAGTGTTTGTCATGTTTTCAATATGATTGAAAACTAGCTGCAGCCCTTGATGATTGCCATTTAGTACCAGTTTAAACTCATCAGTGTGTTCACCTCGGACTTGAAAATAGTTGCAGCTCTTTTATTGCTAAGGTAGTGCTTAGAGTTTGTGATTGTTATTTAAAACTATATAATTCTTGGAAATACCTTGACGATTGAAAGGGGTTGGGAAATTGTGAATGTACATTTTCATGAAGGCAGCGAGTAATTTTTGTCCACAGAAAAATGATCTTTTGGACAATCTCTGGTATTGCAGCTTTGAGTGAATGACATTAATATTCTGATTCCATATTGCTGGATCTTTTGCATTGAAGCAGATGTCAGTTTCTTATGGATCCTGAATATCATCCACTCTGTTCTTCAACTATAAATGTAATTACTGGTCAATGGTTTTGGATAATTTATACATCTGATGAAATCATGGTGGTTTTATTAATATTTGACTTAGAGGTGTTTTGTTTGTGTTTTTTTTTACCTTCAGAAAGCAGAGGATTTGGAACAATTTTACTTTGAGTTAAGTCACTCCTACTCCTAATAATAATAGCCACTTTGCTTAAGCAGCGTGGGTGTGGATGATCTGAATTGTCATTACTCACAAACCCTAGTCAGAAGGTTCAGATCCAAAGAGGAGATTCCCTCTAAGTCAGGAGGACTTTGTGTGACTATTTCATATATTGTTTGTAAGTTTTACAAAAGATGTGGAACTTAAGCTTTAGATGGCTGGAATAAAGTTAATATTTTTTCTGTCATGAGGGACTGTGAACGTCATTAAAATTAACTTCCATCCAGTTTTATGACACCTGAGATATAGGTCTTAAACTTTTGCCAAAGTGTGACACATATGCTTTCAATAATAAGCTTATTTCTATATTCTATTACCACTTGAAAACTTCCTAAATGAAGCAAAAGCAGCAAATATGATTTGCTAATAACTCTCCTCTTCCTTCTTTTCCTGCTGGTACTGTTCCACTACTACTCCTAATAAATTTTCACATCAGCACCAGGTGTAGCACTGGTCAATAGTTTGGGATAATTTATACCTTGCCTGAAGCTGTAGAGATTTTGTTTTGATTTAGAGTTTGGAATCTTCATAAAGCTTAGGATTTTAAACCAAATTATCCTGAGTGTGGTCAGCCTTGCTTCTAGTAATAGACACATGTGCTATATGTTCTATATTCATCATCTCATTTATTCCTACAACAGATATCTAGAAATTAGACATAAATATTTATTAAAG
Organism: Myotis lucifugus; assembly: GCF_000147115.1. Classification (NCBI taxonomy): domain Eukaryota; kingdom Metazoa; phylum Chordata; class Mammalia; order Chiroptera; family Vespertilionidae; genus Myotis; species Myotis lucifugus. Next base: position 640,560 of record NW_005871418.1, on the reverse strand, counting down.
GAGAAGACTAAAATTTTAGAAAGCTATAGAAAAGTATCCAAGTCACTGAGATTTTAAATTTAGGCTGCCCTATTATAAAGCCCATACTTTTAAATACCCTGTTGTATATTTCTTTCTTCTCCCTTGCCAAATTCTTTTTATTCTATTAACATTCTCACCTGTAATATAAATGTCAGGTAGTGGTGGAATGATTAATTAAATACTCTAACTGTTAAATGCTTGCCAAATCCTCAAAATCAAAACAGAATATCAACAAAATATTCTGGATATTAACATTGCTTTCATCACTGTGCACACCAAGATTATAAATCTAGGGCCTCATAATCAGATAATTATTTCAGAAGCTATGATGTTTGCTGTATTTGCTCTTGTGTAATGATCCTATAGCATGCTGGAACACGTGGGCACTAGGCCAACTTTCACATTCTTAGTAGAATGTTCAATCAAAATAGCAATTTGGCTCATGGTGGACAGTATTCTATTCCCTTCAATATGTGAATGAAACATGGTTCTATGAAGGTTATATTATCACATCGGCCAGCAGTTGAAATGCTTACCACTAAAAATATTTTAAAGTGGCTATAAATAATTTTACCCTGATGTTGCTATTATTTTGTTGATATTATTTGTAGTTGACATTATTGGGGCTGTTATTGTTGTTATTATTTTGGAAGACTCTCCGATGTGTTTAAATTTAAAAAATCTTTCCTAAAATCTCAGGCACAAGGTTATTATTACTGCTATGTTATTTGGGAAAGAATTGCCAGAAGAGAGTGGGGCATAGTGAAGTGTGTTGACTTAACAATTATAAGAAATTCTATCTCCTTTTCCTTTTATCAGCAGATCTGTATATGGAGCTAGATAGAAATCAGAGAGATTCTGTAAATATTATTTCACTGACCACAAAAAGTAAAATGAAAGACGCCAACTTGAAGCCTTTCAAACAGTCAGTTGGCTGTTACTAAAATAGTGTCTGATATAGTTTTCAGTCTCTTGAGGATGCAAAATATTATCTCAAATCCAAACCAATTTTAAAGTAAGAGAAAGAGATTATTAAGTAGATGAAAAGTTGTGGTTGAAAATATGAGTTTAAACTTTAAATAGTGAGGATCATGTTATTTCTAGATGATAGTTTCATATTGATATGATAGGGAAATAAATAACTATTAATAATTAAAAGCAATACAAAAATATGCATTAAATAAAGACAAATTGAAAACTGACAAATAAAACCCTTAGCTCTTCAGCTATTGTTCTATAATACAAAAGCTTTAAAAAAGGTTTCCTAATATGCTGGGTTTGTTTGTTTTACATGTTTCCCGATCCAGATTTATATCTTTGAGAATAATATCTACTATCAACCTGATATAAAGAGCAGTTCATTGCGACTGACATCTTCTGGAAAAGAAGGAATTATTTTTAATGGGATTGCTGACTGGTTGTATGAAGGTGAGTTGAATAGATTTAGTTTCACAAGAACACAAATGATATATTTGAATACACTACCTCTAAGAAAAATCTGTTCAATTCCAGAACAATACTTACAGCACTATTTCTTCTCCTCATTTCCTCTCAAAATTGCCTTCATGCTTTCATTTCTTCGTATGTGCTCATATTTTGATTTATATCTACTTATATGATTCCACATTTGATATATATATATATATATTTGTTCAGGCCAAATAGATACATATATTTTATTTTTGGTAATGCTTAACTAATGAAAGTGAATGATCACCTCTCTTGCACACAGGGATCAGATGTTGAATTTTTTTGACTCTCTCAAAAAAGCCACTTTTAAAATTCTGTCATATTTTAAAAGCCATTGTAAAAGGAGGAAAATAAAACTTACCTAAAGAGTTATTTGAAATAACTATTTAATAGTTTAATAATAACTGAGAATATAAAAAAGAATCAGATATGAAAACCTCTATCTAGTTTGGTTATTTACCAATTGTCAGCTTAGTTATAAGTAGTAATTTTCTTGGGAATCAAAGCTTGAGTTTAATACTTAGATTTCAGACTCTGCAACTGATTTGGCAAAATAAGCCAAGATTTAAACTAAGTTAGCCCATTTTTTTAGAAATTATAAAGCTAAGTATCACCCAGAAAATACATTTTCTGGAGCAACATTGGCAAATGTAATCTCTACCCAGAGTCAATATTTCTAATTCTGTTTTAAAAACAGTAAATTACTTAGTTCATTTATTTCTTCATCCATTCTCTCCTTCAACACACAGTTTTAAAGAACTGCTATGTTCTAAGTACTTGCCTGGGTCTGAGATACATCAGGGAACAAAACAAAGTACTGCTCTCAGCACCTCACATTAAGAGACACGTTTTCCTGAGTGGAGCTATTTTATCAAGAAAGATATGTTGTAGCCCTTGATATTTATTTATTTCTAATAAATATATTGGGATGACATTGGTTAATAAGATCATATAAGCTTCAAGTGTACATTTCTATCATATAAGATCTATATATTACACTGTGTGCCCACCAACCACAGTCAAACAATCTTCAGTTGATATTTGTATGTGTATGTTTACATGCATATTTATATCTATAATATATTTTTGTGTATATGCCAGCTTCAAATAATCAAAGATTTGAGAGGCCACAGTTTATCCCCAGGAGCAGTAGTAGCTACTGTGAAAATAGCCATAATTATGCTATGAAATTTTTAAAAATTGTAATACCAAAATAGATAAGTAAGGTTCTTTGGTTGAGAGTGTTAGAAGCTAACTCTGGCTTTCTTATTTCAAAAAGATGAATTATTTGAAGAGCCTGGGATGTCCCAGTGAATTGAAAAAACAGGTGGAAAACAAATATGAAACCTGGGTATTTCTGGTAAACTAGAAAGCCAGAGCTAACCATCTCTTATCTAAAGGAGATAGATAAGATATGCCCTTTATCTTTAAAATATTGTTAGACTGCCCTAGCTGGTTTTGCTCACTGGATAGAGCGTTGGCCTGGGGACTGAGGGGTCCCAGGTTCAATTCCAGTCAAGGGCATGTACCTTGGTTGCGGGCACATCCCCATTAGGGGGTGTGCAGGAGGCAGCTGGTCGATGCTTCACTCTCATTGATGTTTCTAACTCTCTATCCCTCTCACTTCCTCTCTGTAAAAAAATCAATAAAATATATATATATATTAAAATATTGTTGGACTGTGTGAAACCTTGACAGATCAAGAAACCAGATCAATGTAGTGTGGTAAGTAGTCAAATCTCAGTGAACACAGGATTCTTTGAAAGAACAAAGGAGAGGGACTTAGCCCATCCTAGGAATTTGCAAATATTTTCTAAAGGAGAAAACCTCTGAGTTGAGCCTGAACCAGTGAGTAGAACACATAAGAAGAAACTAGGAAGGAAAACCAAAGCAAGGGTTAAAAGCTTACAAGAGCACAATAGGGTTAAATAGCATAGTGAGGGCCTAAGGAATGAAAATCTGCTTATTATTAATGTGGCATAACATTTAAGAAAAAGGAAGTCAGCAAGAACCAAGAGATAGTGACAATAAAAATAACCTGGAATTTTAATTACATTTTGCCTGGAAAATAGGGAAACTAATAGAGTTTTTCAAGTAAGAGAGTGTCAAGATTAGATGTTTCATATAAATAAACCATTTGACTCTAGTGTGAAGCTGGGGTTGAATGGCAGCAAGAACTAAGGAGCAGCTATAAGGTGTTTTCTAGTATCAAGAGATAATGACCAATAGGACTATGGTTAGGGCAGGAAGAAGGAGGGAAGACTACAATTGATGAAGTAGTGAAGTAGATAGATCTTTGTGGTAAATGGATGGGGCAGATGGAAGACAAGAATGATTCTCTGGCTTCTGGTTTGGTCACTAGTAAATAGTGGTGACAGACATAGGGAGCCAGCATTCATAAGGAGTAGTGGACTTCAGTGAGGAGAGAAACAGTTTAGTGGGAACACTGGTGCTTCATGGCACGCTGGCATGCTACGTTGTGTGACAAATTGTGATCCTTAACATCAAGTCAACTGGGGGTATACTCAATGTAAATTGTACTATCTTGACCAATGATCAAGATGACTTGCGTCTCTGTCCTTTAAGGAAAAAATCATATAGTTTATAGTATTGCATTTTAAAGAAAATTGTAAGGAGGTAAATTACAGACCATTATCTGACAAATTAGTTTTTTTCTTAATTAGAACATAAAAATTCTATATAGTTGGGCTAAAGTGAACAGTGTGTTGAAGGATAGGCAGAACAAACAAATAACAAAAGCTTTTGTGATGACATTGTAGGTCTGACATTCCAAAGGGAAAATAGAAAAATGATAGTTTTTTGTCATTCAATTTAAACTCAATCCTTTGGGCTCTTATGGTGTAGGCATAGTAGGAAACTCCAGATGGGCTATGTGATTTAATCTTGCAATGCTAGTATATCTAATCACTTGCTGAAGAAACCAAGATTCAGGCAGGATAGGCAACTTGGACATGGCCTCAGAGCTCATGAGAGGCAGAGCTTTAACTTGCATATGTATCTTCAAAGCCAGTGCGTAGTCCTAGTTCGCTCTACCTGTCACAGTTCAGCACTTTTAAATGTTTCATAAAGGATGACATACATTATGCACTTAGGCTGTCAGATTTCACTGGTCTTTTTTCTCAGCCAAAGACTCTGAACCCTACTATTCAGGGACTTAAGTCAATTCTGCTTTAGTTCCAAGAGAAGGGACCCTACCAAGGGAATTAATGTTAAGGTTTGGTAGAGGGATTTAGGCATATATTTTAGGGCCTCGTATTCATATCATTGATTTTCCCTCAACATTTTGCCTGTCATCCCAATCTATGTTTCAAGAGTCCCACATATACCTAATCTCCCACTATCACTTTGCTTGCCGGGTGTGCCAAGAGCACCCAGAATTGAGAGCTTCTCTTTTCCCTTAAATATAAGCACCAAAAATCAGTGATTTCTACTAGGAATGCATTATTCAACAGGATGTGTGTGATAATCTAGTGTGGAGGTTTCCTTTTTATTACTTTACAGAACTCAATTATGACCTGAATTAGTAGGTGTGGGAGACTCAAGAAGTAATATATAACAGTTTCACTTACTTTTTAAATTGAAATTTGCCTTCTGTAAATGCTATAGGAAAAAAAAGATTAGATAAGGAATCACATAAAAGATAATAAAATGTTTTTTATGCCAAATTTAAGGGCATGGCTTAATCTTTTTAGGACCAGGCCAATCTGTAAGTGTGGCTCTTGTTCGCAACCGTACTCACTAGAGTCAAGTCTTGAAAAGTTTTGAAAAGTGTCCTTTTAAAGCCCCTTTTCTTTATTTCTAGCATTATTCAATTCCCAAGGGAAGAAAAACAAATAAAACATAATGTACTTTAAAGAGTTAGTGAAGTTCAGAAGAAAAAGATGTTATGTTCAAAATAAAAAATTTAAATATAATTCACACAAAGCACATCTAATGTTATTCATATAAATTAGTGTATTTAACATGGTAACTTAACTAAATAAAGTATCAGATGAATGTTTTATAAAAAAAACTGTAAAATTCACAGTTGCCAAGTTTACAACTTTGAGATCTTTCATAGCATTGAGTCTATTAAATAGAATAAAAAATGACTGTCACTTTCAATTGATTAAGCATATAGAATAATGGAACTAATGATTTATAAAAAAAGATTTATATTTAAGCATATTAAAATATCCTCATATTTTTAAAGAAATTCATCTTTGAAATTCAGTCCAACAGTTATTGAGCATGTTTATCTGTCAAGCATCATCTGAGAGCAACACAATGAGTAGTACCGATTTTGGGTACTTCCAAATTATTGGAGTGAAAAACTGTAAACTATTTTCTTGGAGCATGGTAAATAGAAGTATAAATAGAACTACACATCAGCATACTGACTAGAAGTATAAACATAATTAAGTCTGATGGGATAGGGGAATATCTTTGCATTGCGCTTTAAGAATGACAAGAATAAACAACTGAGAGAAAGAAATTATAGGACAAACAATATTTTTATCAACAAAATGTGATTGTAACATTTTTATTGTTTGATGAGAAAAATACAAAGTTCCTATTTTTATTGCCTTCTCTTGGACACAGAAAATTACATTTATTTCTTCACTGATTCAACAAATATTTATTGAGCACTTACTAAATTCCAGTAAAACTGAACTGTGACAGATAAACAAAAAACATTAGAGATGCAACTATGGAAGCCAGAAGACGATAGGATAATGGATATTGCTGAGTCTGGGGGCAAACAAGCTAAGGACACCAAAGTCACTGTTGGATTTGCTACCAGAACTTGACAAGAACATAATCATTCAATTGGGTGGACCAGAAGCAAGATTGCAGTGGATGGAGGTGTAAATGGGAAGTGAGAAAGTTATGAATATAGATAATTCTTTTGAGAAAGTCGACAGTTGAGATACTGAAAATTAAAAGAAAAAAATCGACTGCAGACTCACAGAATTAGCTAGCAATAGGATACTCAGAAGACCCTATCTGTCTAAGTTGATAAACAACAAATGGATACAATCAACTTACCTTTCAGAACTCAGTGGTTATATATTAGTTTTCTTTGTATGGAGGCTATGTTTTTAATTGTCTGTGATATAAAGCAACATGTATTGAAAATTCCATCTGTTCTGCAGTGAGATTTTCTAAATCAGTGTAATAAAGACAATGAAGAGCCCAGCCTACGTTGAAATGGAAAAGAATGCAATTTTTAAAAACACTTTGATTACAAATAATCTAATATAATCAACACAGGAAATTTAAATCCATGAGTAATGTCCCTATTTGTTGGGATTAAAAAAAGTGTTCCTTATCCAAGAGGACTCTTAGAAAAATTCATATTAAATATGCTATTACTCATCTCTTTATTTCAGTTAACTTTGTTTTTGTACTTGAAGGAAGCCAAATAAATGTCTATTTGTACTCTCCTGCTTTTTTAACATTGTTGTGAGGAACGACTTTAGTCATAGATCACTCCAAATAAATGAGAGTAGATAATATAAAGTTTCAAATGGATATTGCACTCAAATCTGGGCCATTCTAATTCCTGAGAAGCACTTATGCACATACTATAGCACCCCGGATGGAACTTGCTTTGCTTCTTAGAAACCCTAAGTGTGGATTTCAGATAACATGATCTTTTTGCACCTTCAAGTCTCATAAGACTTAGAGTTTACACTCAATTGGCATTTAGCATTTTCTTTTCATGTGGATGCCTCATGTTTCCTCATCTGCACTATAAGTTGCTTGTGTGAATCTGGGTGAAGATCAAAACTGGAAAAAATAGATATCACATTCAAAATAGTGTTGATGCCTGGCCAGTATGGTTCAGTGATTGAGCATTGAACCATGAACCAGGAGGTCATGGTTCAATTCCCGCTAGGGCACATGTCCAAGTTGTGGCTCGATCCTGAGTTAATTTTTCTATCTCTCTCCCCCTTTCCTTTCCTCTCACTGAAATAAATTAAAAAACATATTTTAAAAAATAGTGTTCAAAGCTGTATATATGAAGAGGGCACTTACTAAAGACAAGGGATATGCAAGTATCCTGTGGCTAACAATGGTTTAGCCATTGACACCTGAAATGAGAAAGGGAGGCAGCTATTACCTGAATCCTGTGGTTTTCACAATAATAAAAGTGGTGAATTTTGGTTGAGAGATACAGCCAGGCCCGCCACATGATTCCAATGGGTAGGAACCAATAGTAAATACCACGCACTAACTTTCTTCTGTCGTTTGACTTGTCTATTGGCCATACCCAACCAAAGTCAGAAACCCTGGGTGTATTCTTATTATTCAGATAAAAACTTTCTGTCCCCAAAAGAGGAGCATAAGGTATAGCAGTGTTAGTCCAGGTATATACACCTGAAATTTATAACTGCAGCTAACACTTGCTTTTTATATAAGATTCTTGGGGAAATGCTCCAATTAAGAAAAGAACTAAGCTTATCATGTGGCCTTAATTGCTAATTATGAGTCCTTTCATTAACTTCTTATTTGTTTTTTTCTTTACCTTCTGCCAACATTTTGACTGGGCAGGTTATTTGCCTGGTGGATCAAACCCACACTTTAGTCCTACCAAATCATATTCCTTTGCTTCTTTTTCTTAATGAGGATGCTACAATACCAGTTTGAAATGGAAATTGGGATGTAGAAATGTGAAATTGGAAAGTGAGGTGGAATTGAACAAAGGCATATTCGTGAATCTGCTGAGTTCCAAATATAGTCTTCCTTGCCCTCCTTGTAGAGTAAAGACACATTTCTTCCTGGTAGATGAGATTAATCATCAGACTCAACTCAGTGACTCTGTTTTCTGTCAGTTTATTTTTCTCAGTCATATTGAGCCCAAAATGGTCAGAAGGAAATTTTAGCTTCCAATTCAGAGGAACATAATTACCACTATGTTCTCTGTAGGAGAGAATTCTCCTTTAGGCATTAAGACTTCGAAACCGACCAAGCTCATTATCATGAGGACAAAATCCAAAATGTGTCCAGAGGGTTATTAATTGATAGTGAAAGGGAACCCTGCACTTCCACCCCTGAGTTCCTAGATCTGTGCTTTCCTGGCTGTGCAGGAGGGACAATTGCTTGTTGTAGGATGACATCCCAACTACAAGGTCATTGTCAAATAAATAGTGCCAAGACCCAGATGGCGCAGGCTATGTCACTCCTCTATAAGCCAGGTACATACAGCCAATGGGGAACATGATGAGAACAGTGAATCCCATGGGTCTGAGCCCATTGCCCTTCTTTTTTGCTATAAAATATTGCTTGTTTGGAAGTGACAGAGTAATGAATGTTATTCTGTAAGTCCACGGAGAGTAGTGCTGATAGAACTGCAGGCAGCAAAGGCATATCCACACCTAGAATATGTATCTGTGTCTATAATGACAAAACACTACCCTTCTTGATGGAATGGCTCCCATGTAAGCCACCTGCCAACAGGAATTGCTGGGAAATAATGCCATATCAACAGTTTAGTGACAACCACTGTTATTGGCAGATAATGGTGGGAGCCAGAGGCAAACTGACGTTCACCTTGCCCATTGGGTTATTGAGAGCAGCCCTGCTGCGAATGTGCTCTGGTGAATATTAAACGAAATATTAAACGGAATGTCTTCACATTTTTACATTGTTACCCCTTCTGATAAATCTGTGCACTTATTGCCCCAGCTGGTTTGGCTCAGTGGATAAAGTGTTGGCCTGAGGACTGAAGGGTCCCAGGTTTGATTCTGGTCAAGGGCACATGCCTGGGTTGCCGGCTCGATCCCCAGTAGGGGGCATGCAGGAGGCAACCAATCAGTCATTGTCTCCCATCATTGATGTTTCTTTCTCTCTCTCCCGCTCCCTTCCTCTCTGAAATCAATAAAAACATATTTAAACAAAAATATGTGCACTCATTTTCCCCCTAAACTTTCTTTTCACTAATTTTCTAATGTTACTCTTCTTGTCTGGTGGCCATTTATTAGTTATTGTACATGAGTCAGGGATCCATGTTTCAAGCCAAGTCTCCTTCCACACGGAGTGGAAAACTAAATATCTTGGCAAAAGTCTGCCAGCTCGGAGGATTTATGTTACTATAGTGTTGTAATGCCATTCCTGAATCAGATTGCAGTCCAGGGCCTACCCAATTCCAGCGTGTTCAAGTGCATTGTGCAAACCTGCCTATTAACCAGACCTGCATTTGTTACTCTTCTGCCAACTTGTGTTAGAAATACATCTTGAGGCATAGATGTGAGATAACGTAGGAGGAAAAAGCAGTGGGTGCAATACCATGAGCAGTTGACTTATGTGTTCTGGACCAATCCCATATACCAGAAGACTGCTTTTTTTTTTCGTAGTGGAATGTTGCTGTGTGTGTTTAGTTTTATGGTCAGTGAATCAGATAACAGTCAGTTCATGATGGGCATTTGGGTTGCATAGTCACTCGCTATCCCATGGTCAGGCTAATTGCTTCTGCCAGAGCCAAGTAAAGAGCTGCTTTAGAAATAAAGACTATTTATCAGCACAGGAGAAAGGGTCTTTCTGTGAAGCTTGTATCGCCTGTGGTTTGATCATCGTCTGGTGAGTGTCAGAAGCTCCACAGCATCTCCATTCGCCATGGATACTTGTATTGCCAATTTGCCTGCTGGGCCACAAGGTAAAGATGGTAGGGAAGGTTGTGCCGTGGCCTTGATCTGCTGCATAGCTCTCACTTGCTCAAGTCCTACTCAGAACTGGCACCTTTACAGTTTACCTGGGAAATAGAACAAGGCAGCACATGTGAAGATAGTTCATATTTTCTTCAAAATCCAGAGTCCAGTCCCTCTTTACTTTTGTACAATTTCAACCAATTTTCTCTCACCGTAGAAGAGATAGACCAATATACCCCAGGCTACTAGATCTCCTACTATTCCCTAAGGATGCAGACGCTTAAACTTTACAGGGATTCCTCTTCCACTGCACCTTTATGCCTTTATAGATAGAGGTTGCCTCTGTTAACAGACTTGTGGGAATTTGAGGTTCAAAATCTTCAGCCATAAAATTAGATACATATAGCAGCATTCCACTATGAAATCTGTTCTTTCTGAGACTGGTTCCTAAAGCACAAGTGTACTGCACATGTTTATACAAAAATTCTTATCCTATGTGCCAGGGGCCTAGCACTTCTCTACCATTATCTCTATCTTAACTTTAAAACACAAGTGCAGCCCTAACCGGTTTGGCTCAGTGGGTAGAGCATCGGCCTGTGGACCCAAGGGTCCCAGGTTCGATTCTGGTCAAGGGCATGTACCTTGGTTGCGGGCACATCCCCAATAGGGAGTGTGCAGGAGGCAGCTGATCGATGTTTCTCTCTCATCAGTGTTTCTAACTCTCTATCCCTCTCCCTTCCTCTCTGTAAAAAATCAATAAAATATATTAAAAAAATAAAATAAAACACAAGTGCGTTTGAGCCCCTGATTTGAGTTGCGTTTTTCAACCCTTACTGTTGGCATAGGTAGGTAGTTAGTATTAATAACAGAAGGGAGCGAGTAGAACTAGATATTAAACTTGATAAACTGGGAAGTTGAATCAGATATTGGGCTTGCTTCTCTAGGAAATTACAGCACTCCATTAAACTTGATTTACCAGGAAGCTGTAGCATTCACAGACTCATTCACACACTCTAAGTGATCACCGTATTCTCCAAGGAAGGTATTTAATCCTTGAAGCAGGCAGGAAGAGTCTCCTCAGGGTGCAATCTTCCCAGTACCAACTGGCAGGGAACCAGGATTATGGGAGGTGGTAGAAGAGGAAATTTTTTAGCTGAGCACTTGCCCAGTAGTAGACAAGATGATGCAGAAGGGGGTACTTCTACTTTGAGGCATGCCAGTAGATGCCAAAATGGCAACAAGAGGGGGTGAAGCCTAGCCGGAGAAAGGGATTGGGTTGGATGAGGGCACAGAACCCCAAAAGGTCTAGGAAATAGATTGGTTAGGGGGAGGGACGAAAATCAGGAGCTAGGTTGGATGGTTTTGGTTTTGAATGACAGCTTGCTACTTACTGAGAACCACGGAAATATATGGAGAATTATCAGGAACCTGAGGCATCTGCTGCTAGAGCCTTCATACCCTCTCCATCCCCAGTATTTCCCCTTCATTCCAATAAATCTTACCACTACATTTACTGGTAAACGTCCTCCATGCATATGCTCTTTGAAATTCTTTTCTCAAGACATTACAAAAGAATCCATTTTCACCGGCAACATTAATATGATCTCTTGGACCTCAGCCATATCTGCCCTGCAACTACAAAAGAGAGGGGCTCCTTCAAATATGCCATAGTGACCTTTTGTGTATTCCCAATTTTGCAGTCATGGATTTAGTTTTTGTTTTTTTCTATGTAATGACTCTCAGATGTCATAAGAACCAGGGAAACTTTACAACCTTTACAATAGCCACTGCTGTAGCAACTAAGTCACAACCTTTTGTCCTCCCAATGCCTTTCCTCTCTATTTGCACTTCACTCCACATCATTACCAGTGACAATTGATTACTCATGCTTCCGTTCCTTACTATGGATTATCTATGCTACAATTCTCCCTGGAAATGGTATTATTAAATCAAAGATATACATATAGTTATAGAGGTGGATATATCTCCAACCTAATCTCAAAATCTAATTTTGAAGATCTCTTTCCTGAGTCTACTGCTGCTATTAATTACTGCATCAGTCAGGGTCCCAAGAGACAAGAGGTGGCACTTTCAATAATTTGAAGAGGATTTATGTACAAAGAGACCGTTTACAGAGTGAAAGTGTAGGGGGATATAAAGGACGGAGCCACAATTTAACTAGCAGCAGCCTATGACTATAAATATGAACCATTACCAAGTACAAAAGCAGAAAACTGTGGAGAGGCGGCTGCATTGACAAGAGGAGTGAGATCATTTAAAACACACAGCAAGCCTAAGGTGACATATCCAGACAGAGCTAAAGGAGTAAATACTCTGACTTTCTGCTCCTCTGAGCTCTTACTCAAGAACCCTAATGGCCATATTCTAGAGGGCATGGGAATCCCATTGATGTGCTTCATACAGCTTAATTTTCTGGGCCAGAAAACAGATATAGAAAAGAAGATAGTGAATCTGGAGTCACACAAAAGATATCCAGTATATTTCTTATTCATATTATATGAATATATATACTATTGATTTTTAGAGGGAGAGGAAGGAAGAGGGAGAGAGAGACACATCAATGTGAGAACAAAACATTGATTAGCTGACCTCTGCACAGCCCCTATCAGGGATAGAGCCCGCAAACCAGGCATGTGCCCTGACTGCAATCAAACTGGCAACCTTTTGGGGCACAGGATGATGCCAAGCCAGGGCCAGTGTATTTCTTATTCCATTTCCTTATGCCTTCAATAGTTTAATGAATCTAGTAGTTATTCAACTTGTTTAATGATGAGAAGATGGAAATATGACCACATGCATATATGACTGAATGGTGACATGAATATGGTTTTAGCCATATATCAGTCTTTGAAAACATCCTCATTCTTTTCATTCTGATAGTCCTTTCATTGTCTCCGTTCACATTGCTGGCAACCCACGACATCCTGACCTTATTGCTTCCTGCCTTCCTTTCTTTGCATCTGCTTTTCACGGGATCAAAGGGCTAACTCAGAAATAGAGAATGCGTTATGAAGTTGATAAAGTCCAACACAAGGATAGAAAATGTACCTGTGCAATGGAGATTTCAAGGACAGATGTTTGTGGGTTACTGAGCCCACATCTCTACAGTTGGTTTCAAATAACACTCATTTATTCTAGAAGAACTTCTGCATTCTCACATCGCCCACTGGTGGTCACCAGATGGAGAAAGGCTTGCCTTCCTGATGATAAATGATTCACTGGTGCCTAACATGGTCATCCCTCGGTTTACCGGAGCGTTGTATCCCAAAGGAAGGCAGTATCCGTATCCTAAGGTAAGTAACGTGGCCGCGCTAGTTTGTTTCCCCTCGCTCTGCACCAGTGACTTCACTGATAGTATTCATGGTTGACGAACAAGTTGTCTTTGGAGAAAAAAAGAAGCATCATTTTAAGAGTTTTCAGTAGTCTGTCCACCTCGCTTGGGTAGGAGGAGATCAAGATGTGGGGATGTGGGGACTTTGACCTTGTTGCATTTCTTTCCCTTTGATGCTCTCATTCTTGTTTTCCCTCATCTTCCCACTTGAGAAGATATAAGGGGTCTTTCTGCAAGGTATATTCTGTGAGTGGTCAATAGCTGTTATAAAGGAGGAAAAAGTGCCATCGTCAACTACACTGGAAATTCTTAGTTGAAAAAAAATCTAGCTTCTCTCAAGATGATTTCTTAGAGCACTTAATGTACTATATGTTAATGCGTATTATAAATCTCCTATAAAAAGTAGACTAAGCATAAAGAATCTGCAGAAGCATAAAGAATCACCAATAAAGAATAGACTAAGCATAAAGGATTTATTAGCATTAACTTCAGTACTGTTTTGGCAGAGCAAACTCTGGAACATACTTTATAAAACGCTGGGGTAGAGCCATGGCCAGGCGTAGCGAGGATAAAATTGTTTTATTGAGTGAGGCAAATACGGAAATCCTGTGCAGATGGCGAAGCCATTTCCAAATGTTAGGTGAGGCTTCTCGAGGAGGTTGCAAAAACACCTGGAGTGTGCTGGTTTTCCAGTATATATCATGTTTAATTACTTAAGGTCTTTTTTAAAGTTTACTTTCCCCATGTTATGTAAGAAAGGGAAAGGCTCATAAGTGATGCCCTCTATGCATCAATCATGTAAAGATACCTCATAGCAAACTTTTAAAATTCCACTTTACACATTTTAGCCCTTAATTAGATTAAGACATGGCTGCTCATTTCATTTGGAGGCCATTTTTTAAATCCATTCCTTTAGTGAGTTGTATTTTGTATTTCCTAGCATGATAGATTTTATATTTTTCAATTTGCACATTACATTAACTGGGCAGAGTGCTGGACAAATTACCTATCACACATATTATTTTACACCTGCAATGAAAGTATGGTCAGTGTTGGGGTGACTGTCCTTATTTTGCTATCATCTGCCAGACTCAAGTTTTCCAAGGTGGGGGGAAAAAAATAAAAAATGCTTTATGGAGAGTCGGGAATAAACATGGAGTTTCCTCAGTGAGGTTCTGTACTGTTTTTCTCCACCCTGGCTTCCTTCCACAGGGTGTGGCGTTAAATAACTGACACATAAGGAGGACATGGGGGGGGGGGGAGAGGAGTCAGATCCCAGGATTTTGAAATATTATTTTTAGGGTCTCCTCTGGACATATATTGGAAGTCCCACACACTCAGTATTCTTCAGGAGAAAACAGCAATTTGACCTAACAACAAAATAAACATATTCGCAGAGATTTTTATTCTACTCCAAGAAAAGTACTCACAATTTCTCCAATTACAGATTTAGCCCTGTTTTATGGTTGACAGTTTGTGCCTGCCCAGCATATTGCACTTGCTTTTTTCCAGAGAAAAACAGAAAAGACTTCTCAATACATTGTTAATTCTCACACCATTTGATTTACTTATTGTAATGAAAGGTCATCTGGTAATTCTGACACAAATTGAAGAAATGGTGGCACATTGTGTAATGCTTATGTCAGTAAATAAGATCTTCGCACAGAACTGTCCAGATTGTGCACTGAACAAAGAATAAAATCAGCCCTGGGAAGGGACAACTTTTTATAATTCATTTCCCCCAAGCGGTGGGGATTTTAGGATTCACAGATAAGAGCCATAGCAGTAGCTGCATCTTCAAGTTTCCTTCTTAGTTATAGACTTTGATACTTGAACTTGGACATCCCCAGGCCTCATAATTTTAATAAGACTGATGCAAACAAATGAACAAATAGAAGCACCTAAGGAAATTTAAATATGTCAGCAGTAATTCAACAGATCCTGATTGACAAACCTAGACACTTATTTAGTAAGTTTTTATTTAATTAGTTTTTAAATATTTCTTAATAGTTAAGCTAAGCATAAAATAATAGTAATGTTTGCTTATTAATTGTATGACTCATGTGTGCTAATAACATGCTTTATGTTTTCAGAGAGACTTTTCATTGTTTTCCTCTTTGGTCTTCCTCACAATTGCCTCTTCTTTTTACAAATAAACACACTTTGCTTCTAAAAGGCCAAGTCCTTGTATGAAAGTCAGAGTTATTTTAAGAACAGGGAAATAACTCACATTTATCGATTCTGTCCCTCTCTATAAAACTACTAAAGGTTAGCATATCACAGAAGTTGTAACAGGAATAAAAATGTCTCCTGGTCAAGATAACAAATATATGTGCAGCTCTGTTTGCTCCATTTACTATTAGTGGCTTAGCTCTACACTGGGTGGGGCAAGAGTAGGTTCACAGTTGTGAGTCTGCGAAAAACACGGTTTATTTTTGTATTATTATTTATTAACTAGAGGCCCAGTGCATGAAATTCATGCATGGGTAGGGTCCCTAGGCCTGGCCAGTGATCAAGGCCAATCAGGACCTTCCGGCTACAGGCTGGGGCTGTCCTTCATTCTGTGCCGCCCCCTGGTGGTCAGCACAAGTCATAGCGAGCGATCAAACTCCCAGTCTCACGGTGGAACTCCCAAGGGGACCCTTTGCATATTAGCTTTTTATATGTATAGATTATTGTAGTATTTTCTATACAAACCTACTTTTGTTCCACCCTGTATGAGTAGCATTCTTAGAAAGCCTCACACCTGCCATATATAAACATATATATTTCTATATGTAATGCATGTTGTGTGTAAGACATGATGGATGTAATACATGATGAAGGTCCTGAGTCTGTGTTAGTGACCATCATGTAGGAGTATTAAAATGAAAAACAGGTATTGGCCAAAGCTGAGAGAAAGAATCCCAAATCCTCAGAGGGTTGACGGTAGAAATTCCTGCCTAGGTATTTAAGACAATAGGAGTCAAAGAACCTAGGTCTGGGTTTTGGTCTTTGTTCTCATGCTAACTTTCACTGTCATGTTGGGTGTATTACTTGAATTTTCAAGGTCTCATTATTTTCTACTCTGGTTTTTTAAAAAAAGGTGTGCTTTTTTCACTAATACATGCATTTTGATTTGCTCTTACTTATTTAATAAATTTTCAAAAATGGTATTTTAGACATTGAAATACTGCATAGAGTTCACACTAAATTGTGTTTCAAATTAAACTTGATCAAAATGAGTGCATCAAATACCCCATGTAGTCAGATTTACTAATGAAATACTTACACTAAACAAATATATTTGTATTTTACTTAATTCAGCATGGTTCAGGACTCATAAAATATCCTTCATTAGCAATTCAGCACAAAAGAGATGCACAGTTCTATCTCAGTAACCTCAGGTTAATGTTCTTAATTAAAACATTATCTCGTTTAATGGCAATTTAGTTGCCAGTAAAATAAGGTTAATTATTATTGAGGCTTTATTTCAGAATCATAGAGGAAGGAGTCTGTGGAGTTGCAGTTTCTGTGGCAAATGTGACTGTAAAAGCCCACAGATGAACTCCTCTAATTTCCAAACTATTGAGACAATTCAAATATTCCAAGGTACAGATGAACTTGCAATGTGCACTTCATTTCAAAACTCCAAGAAAAGATAAGAATCTAATTAAGATTATAAAATGCTGAACAGCTGAATTTTGGAAACAGCCTGATGTTTGGTTTTTATCTAAAATTGGCCACATGTGTATGCAACTGTTAATTTGTTTTCGTGTAGAAGCTAATTGGGATACTTGTGATTCTGTTCAAGTAATAACTTACAGTGCTGTGGCCTTAAGAGATGGTAAGGCCCATACATGTCTTTGACAAAGTACATCATAAGATTATGTAACATTGATAAGAACACACAGAAAGGTCAAATTTAATTCAACTTCCCTTTTTAAAATCAGTTTATTGAAAGAAAAATATAAACAATTTTTCACTAACTAGAGAGGTCAGTGTCTTAATAATAACTATCATTTTTAATTCATTACTATATACTATTGTAGGTACTTTTATAAATCATGTTTTTGTCAGTCCATATAACAAAACTATGAGATACTTTTATCTACAGAAAGAAAACCTACTTTGGGTCAAAACTTCTGACTTGTGACAGATTATGTTCAGAGAGTTTCTCTCTCTCTCTCTCTCTCTCTCTCTCTCTCTCTCTCTCTCTCTCATTTTTTTTTTAATCCTCACCCAAGGATATGTTTATTGACTTTAGAGGAAGATAGAGAGAAATACCTATCGGTTGCCTCCTATACCCACACAAATCTGGGACTGAACCCAAAACCTAGGTATGTGTCCTTACGAGAAATTGTACCCACAAACTTTAGGTATATGGGAGGAAGTTCCAACCAACTGAGCCCCCCAGCCAGGACAGAGAATTGCCTCATTTTTTTTATAATAAAATAATATAATACTTCAGGATCGTTAACATCCTGTCCATGGTCCACATGCAGCAAAATTTGAACCTAAAATTCTCTGACTCACAGATAAAGCTAAACCAGTTAAAATGTGGTTCTTTTGCCAATGGTGTCAGCCTCCTTGGGGAATTTTTAGAAATGCAAATTTGTCATCTCCCATCAGGGGTTAGAAATGATGGAGGTGGGCCTTGAG
This sequence comes from Myotis lucifugus, assembly GCF_000147115.1. Taxonomy (NCBI): domain Eukaryota; kingdom Metazoa; phylum Chordata; class Mammalia; order Chiroptera; family Vespertilionidae; genus Myotis; species Myotis lucifugus. The sequence continues at coordinate 622,425 of NW_005871418.1, read as the reverse complement.
GCTCACTGGGTGATTCAAAAGCAGGTTAACTTTTGATAAACAATGAACTGCCATAACTATAATCAGTATGCAAATTTTGATAAAACACTGATATTATGTATTGATATTTATCTATCAGTTTTTTTAAATATTTGCACAGTGATTATAGTAATCTGGATCTTGATGAACATAGATTCTTAGGTCCACACCCCAAGATTCTGATTCTGGCTCTGAATATGGATCTGGGTGGGACACATGAATTCGTGTTTCTAAGGTTTCAGAGAATGCTGATTGATACTCTTGATTAGAGAACAACAGTTTTAATGGCACCACTAAATACTGTGTCGCAGCTCAAAGCTTTAACTTACAAGTTGGAGAACTGGTTAGACTAAAAATATATGGATAAGGCCAATATTGTCAGGGTGGAAAATGGCAATTTAATGAAAGCAAAAGTGATGTGAAAGAGAGCTCCTAGGTGTGGTCAAGCACTCCATTGCTGGAGACAAAGATTCCCAGGCCCTGGAGGGCTTTAGAACAATGAAAAGCTTTACAAAATCTGACGCCGGAGCTTTCTGTGCGAGGCAGGCTCACCGCTTATCTTCCAGGAAGCCCTTTACTCAAGGAACCATTTCCAGAATGTTTCCTAATAGTCACGGCACTTCTGTAGTGACAGCCTTTCTGACTTGTTTCTTTGCCTCCAAACTTCTGACCTGTGTTTGAAACACTCACCCAGACGTTAGTCATTTTTCTTTATAGACTTTATTTTTTTAGAGCAGTTTAAGGTTGTCAACAAAATTGAGGAGATGGAAAGTACTTGCCATATACCTTCTGCTCCCACACATTTATGGCCTCTCCCATCATCAACCTCCCCCACCAGAATTGTGCACTGGGTACCATTGATGAAGTATCACTGACACATGATAATGACGCAGCATCCATGGTTTTATGGTTCAGTTTTGGCATTATACATTCTGTGGTTTTAGACAAATGTATAATGACATGTATCCCTCTCCATGGTGGCATGCAGAGTGTTTTCACTGTTCTACAAATCCTCTTATTGACTGTACTTATTCACCTTTCTTCCCTTCCCTCCATGCTAATTATTATTAAGACCCTAACAGAACAGTTCTTGAGCTATTGCTAACTATCGGTAGAATGTATTATATTGTTTCTGGTCCTGATTTAACTCTGGATTTTGTAGATGCCAAGTCCTTGAGCATGAATATTTCTTTGTCATCTTTAAAGCAGTTTTATTGTTCTCTTTAGACTTTTGTCAGGTCTTTGAATTCAACTCAGTTTAAATTCCCTATCCTCCTCTGTATAGCTCATATGCTCTTCTCTTAAAGCACCAGCCTGTGTTTGAAACACTCTCATAGGTGTGCTAGACACTTTTCTTTACAAACTTGAAATAAATTGAGTCACAGTAGTCAACTGATTCTGTTAATCATTTATTCACATAAATTTCATTTCATTCATTCATTCAACATGCTTGAGATTTGTTGGTGAAAGATTCCATATCCACCCCTTAAAATGTCACTGGATATTTAGAAAACTTTGATGCCCATTGCCTAAGAATGAACTAAAGCAAAACTACAGTCGTTAAGAGCATCCTGGGCTTAAATACTGCTTCCCTCACTTACTGGGCATTTCCCCCTGCACAGTTTGCTGAGTGTCTCCATTTTCATCTGGAAAATGTTATAATTATATCTTAATTCTATAGTAGGAACATTTAGTGAAATAATTCATGTGATGTTTAACAGATATTATTGACCAGAAACATAGTAACTGCTTTACAATTGGTTATGATTTAATAAAATGTTTATTATGAAACTTAAATGACATATTCTTACTACTGTCTTTCTACTCTGCATGCCAGGTACTGAGTGAGGGCAGTCTGCTCATGGCCCACATCCTAAGGGCCACTTATACCCCATCTAACATTCATAAATGTCAAGGATGGTTAATGCATGGAATAGAATTAGGTATTGTGGAATTTTAAGCATGTGGCACCTGGATTGGTATTTTTTTCTGTCTTGTTTTATTATTATTATTTTTTAACTAGCCAAGCTCTTTTCCTCATTACATGTTATATCCTATAACATAATTAGCTGCTTGAGCTACTAGTTTTTATAAAGCCAGCCCTCTGGTGTCATTCTAGGAAAAGAACACAGTAGCACTAGCTAATGAATAAAGTCATCATGATTTTCTATCACCTTTAATTGTCTGACTAAAATGGTTTGAGAAGCAGCAATCTTCAAAAACAATTGAAAGCAATCAAGTTGTTGAATTTAAAATCATTTCTACTTCAGAGAAATTAAACTTTCCCCCCCATTCTAACACAAATTATAAAAGAGTCAAAATGCATTTGCTTTCTTTCCTCATATAGTCTAATGCTTAATGTATTTGCATTACAACTTTCATTTTCTCAAAGGCAGGTCAAGTGAACCCAACAATCAAATTATATGTTGTAAACCTATATGGACCAACTCATACTTTGGAACTCATGCCACCCGACATCTTTAAATCAAGGTACGCAATTTCAATTTCACTTTTTACCAGGGAATAGATAGGTTAACACCAAGTATCATTTTGTTGTAATTTAGAGCAATGTGATCAGCTCAACAAGTCCACTTGAAAGTAAGGTTCAGGTTGCCTCCATTAGTGCAGGAATGAGGTCATTCTGATTATCTTATTCGCAGGAAAACTTTAAAATTTCCAGGTGATTAGCACCACAAAATAACTAAATATACTGATACTGAGAATTAGACCTTTTGCAAATGTGACAGAGAGATGGGAACAAAGGATCATTTTCCACTGATTTTTCCTACTGAAAATAGTAACTCCATTTTTAATGTTTTTCCTCTTTAAAAGAGTATAATCTCCCTAAAATTTGTGCAATCTTTTCAACTCTCTCCCTACAGCTTACCAATGATTCTCTAGCATTCTTTTCCTGGCAGAGAAATTTAATGAGATTTTATTTTTAAATATCCTACATAAAAAGCCCTCTTAAGAAGTTTAAGTGGGAAGAAAAGAAACACATTTTATGGAGCAGCAAAATCTTCAGTTGAGAAACAACTAATCAAATAGCCATGTGGATTTTGAAATCCAGAGTGAACTCAACTTCGAGGGTGATTCTTTCAAATCCTGTAGCTCTTTGAAAATTTAAAGCAGCCCTAACGATGGGATGAGATAGCAGCTGTTTAAGGAAAATAGTTTCACACTATTTTGAATGATATGGGCTAAGCTTGAGGGTTATTTTGATGACATCAACAATCAATCAATGCAGAGTGACTGATTCAAAAGATATTCCTCTCAAATGTTGTCACACTGACATATTCAGAAAAATTTTTATCAGAGTTGGGGATTTTCACAGAAAGTACAAGCTGCTGTGTATGGAAAATTTTCCTACTTGAAAGATAATAAAAAATTATGGAATGCTTACACTGGAAGGGTTCTCATTAACTACCTACTATATAACCTGCTCCTTATATTAGTGGAAAAGCTGAGACCCAGAGATTTAAAAAAAAAACTTGAGATAAACCCTCAGGATTAGTTAGTAGCAGAGTTAGAAAATGAGGTGAAGCCAGTTTCATCAAGTTACAGAACACTGCATCCAGATTATGATGGGAGACCTTAAAAGGCCATCTGAACTGACCTGGAGAATGCAGTAGGGTTAACCAAATCAGGTAGAAACTTCTACTTCTGGGCTCAGTCTACTAGTCATGAAAGGTTTAGTCACAAATGAAACAATGATAAAAACTGTTGAGATTTTATGTGATCCTCATCACATCTTTTTCTCTCATTTGTTTGAAGCTTTGAATTAACAGGAAAGGGTACTACACTGGAGTGTTTGAGTCACATCTCTACCACCATTTATTGTTGTGACCTTGGGAATTTCACTCTACCTGTCTCTGGGTCTGACTACCCTAATTTTGATATAAATATTTATATTGTTCATCAGGTTTTTAAAAAAATATATTTTTATTGATTTCTGAGAGGAAAGGACAGGAAGAGAGAGGCAGAAATATCAATGATGAGATCATTTATTGGCTTCCTCTTACATGCTCCACAATGGAGATCGAGGCATATGCCCTGACCAGGAATTGACCTGTGACCTCCTGGTTAATAGGTCGACCCTCAACCTCTGACATTGGCTGGACAAGGTTTTTGTTTTGTTTTGTTTTGTTTTGTTTTGTTTTGTTTTGTTTTGTTTTGTTTTAAGTCTTTGAAATATGGGTCAATTTAAAAATATCCTGGTTCCTTTCTAATAGGAGATAGTGGTTCCTGACCTTGAATTTGTTACTTGAAAGAGTTTCTAAATATTAGTGTGGCCAGCTAGGAGTTAGTAAAGAGAAGGGAGCTGGACTTGCTGGGCCTGATTGAGTCTGTAAGTTATACTTAAGACTAAATCTGGAATTCACAGCTTCAGACACCCCAGGCCATAGCTGAATTCCTGCCAAGGGGCTTAACATCCCTACATATCCCACCCCCATCCCAGTGTAAGGAGGCTTCCAGTCTCCCCAGGGGACTTACCTGTCCACTTAACTGGACTTTAGGCGGGGAGAGCTAATGATAGAGGGAAATTCCTCTGCTGAGGCACGTGCAGTGGAAGACAAGATGGCACAGGGGAGGTCCTTCTACTCTGAGGCATGTGCAGTGAGTGGGAGCCAGGACAGTGACCATGACGGGGAGGAGGATAGCCTGGGAAAAGGATCGGATTGGATGAGGGCATGGAACCTGGAATTTCTAGGAAAGGGATTGGATAGGGTGAGGGCCCAGCACAAGGCTGCAGGGAGACAGGAAACAGATTGGTTAGTTTGAAAGAAAACCTGCTCTTTCCCAGGTTGGAGATAATATGATCAAAGCTTAACAAAGTCCCCTCCTGGTCAGTAGCACACATTCCAGGTTCCCTTCCTTCTCACACTCTCTGTGCAGCCATGTGGGCCTGGCAGCTGCACGCCCATGAGTGTGGGTCTGGTGCGGCAGCACAGTGCTGGCTGGAGTGCAGCCAGGAACAGAAACTAGCTGGCTGGACAGGACAGAGACTGAACTGGACTAAGATTTGGCATGGAATGAACTGAACTGCGAGAGCTTTGGGTGCCCTGTCCATGCAGGACCAATGACACAGAATTTCTGGACCCTGGTCCTTCTGGGCTTGGTGAGGACAAGTGCGGGCTTGAGGCCCCAAAAGCTGGCCTTCTCACCCCCCACCCCCCAGCAAGACCGGCTTCCAGTCTCCCAGGGGGCTCTGTCATCTGGTCATGGTTAAGACATCAGGCACCTGGGGACAATTCTTTATTTTTGCTCCAATAAATCTTCTTACTACAACTCATCCTCCTCTGCATCGTTCCTGAAATGCTTTTCTCATGACTCCGCAGAAGAGCCCTAACTCCACCAGCAGCACAATGAGTTCAATGACTATCATCAAACACAAATATTCCTAAAGACAGAAACATTGTCATTTATTGGAGTATTAATGAAGTGTTCATCTCTTTAACATGTGAGGAACAATGTGATAAAATTAGTCACTCCTTGCACAGAGATATCACATAACCTTAGCTGTTGGAAAGCCAGTACAAAAAAAAATGCTTTATCCCACTGAGGGTGAGAAAAATCCTGTGAAGAAAAAGAATTTAAATGTAATTCAGATATTTGGTTTAGCCATGTGTTGGTCTATAATTTGGAGAGAGGCATGTAATACCTCATCGACAAATGTACATAACAGTTTTGCTTCTTATGCCTCTTGGTCTTATGTAAGTGCCAACTGTGGCATCTGAAATGCACCAAAGTGTATGATTTACTCTTCTTGCTGTAAAACTCCAGATCAACATTTACTTAAAAACTGGTATTTTCTCATGCTCCAGTTTAACAAAAATGTAGTTTCTTACTCATTTGTTCTTGGTGAAAGCTTTAGTCCAATTCACAGGGGGGGAAAGGGGGAATCAAGATAATTTATGACATCTGCATTTAGACACTGTAGGGCTGCATATTACTCGAATGGACCCAAAGATACACAAACATGCAAAAAAGAGAGAGAGAGAGAGAGAGAGAGAGAGAGAGAGAGAGAGAGATCCATGGTGTGAGTAAAAGAAAGCTACATTCATTTAGATGCACCTTAAATGGAAACTAAACTCTTAGTTTTCTTGATTTTGTTTTAGGGTTATCAATATCTCTGATATTTAATCTTAGCACCATACCCATAGGGAAAATTCCCGAAAACCTTCCCTAGTTAAATACTTGACATCTAAAAGAGCATATCATCTTTCATAATTCATTGATCAGGGTCCTAGTAATTAAAAAGGTAACACACTCAAGAAGGGTAATGAAATGTAGGTAATTAAAGGACAATTAACAAATATATAGACAGGATTAAGGGGAAATTCACAAAGGATGGGAAATCAACATCCAGTCTGCATCAGCAGAAACGTATTACTGGCCCAGGACTTCCGGAGTAAGGGGCAGGCTCACTGATGAAACCTGAAGAGGCTTTAAGTTAAGAACAAATGGGCCATCCAGTAGGGCCTGTCCACAGGTGGAAAAGTCCAGTCATTGCCAAGCCGCGCCCTGGCAGGGAGTGGGTCCTGGAGATAAATACCCCGCTCTCTTCCCAAGCGTTGAGTTCCTGCAGAGGACTCCTGTTGTCAAGGCAGCTTCACTGCAGAGTCCAGCTTCTGGAAATGGTGGGGGGAAGAGTTGGAGAATGGATCTAGCAAATGGAGAATATTGGACACAAATAACTTAAGGATAATATTTACCTTAAGAAATGTATCGTTGTTATTACTTTAGGGATATATTGGCGATGTCCACAAGAGCACAGTGATTTTTCTGAAGCAATGTGAGAAGTGTTCTTTCTCTGTTTTTGTTTCTGTCTTGTCTCTCTGTAGTTCCCTGTCTGTGTGTGTGTGTGTGTGTGTGTGTGTGTGTGTGTGTCTTCAGTTTCTCTTTCTCTATATATACACTAGTACATCTATGATTTATCTGAGTAGTACTTGTGTTCTCAAGAAAACCGGACATATTTTTCTTAAGTGGATTGTAAATCATGGCACTGATCATGTTTTCATTGTTTGCATTAGTGTATTTTGGACATGAAGTTTACCTGTGGTAAAACTTGCTTCCCCCTGTAACTTATTTCCCTTACCTTTCTTTTGTATTTTCTTTACCATGTTAGTCTTAAATTTTTATATGCTAGCTCAAATTCTTTACATATTTTAAATATATTATGTTTTATAACAGTACTAGTAACAATATTTCCATATTTATTAGTGGCAGTATTCTATATGTCCCAAGCAATACCAAACCATTGTTATTTTTACAATGTAAAAGGATAAACATGCATAACATAATTGATTAGCAATATACTTTTCCTATGCCCTATTAAGGCCATCAAATGCCCACTCTTCTTACTGGAGTTTGTATTATGTTCATAGCTACCAATAGCATTTGAGATGCTGCTTAAACTTACAATAATAGAATACCTAAATAATTAATTCACTTATAATCATTTATATATTTACTCTTTTTGGCATGCAATCTAAGCATCTACAGTATATTTTTATTTTATTTTCACACGACCTGTCAAATTGCCAATCAATAAGTGAACCTATTAGTGTGATTCTTTTTTTCTACTATACTTGAATTTCATATATGACCATCTCTATAACCTTTTTATTTCTAAGAAAAATCGACTATGATGATAATAATAATAATTAAATACATATGTACCTATATAGGGAGGATGATTAATAAGATGAATATAGAAAGATGTTCTCATGACTTGAACTACCTTGTAAACTGTATCCTCTAATCCCCACCCAAAGAGCAAGATTTGCTTTTAATTTGAAGGTATTAGGCCATCTGTTTTGGTCCTCTGGTTGTTTGTTTGGTTGATTTAATTAGTTATAATAACTAATGTTTACAATTACAATAGAAAAATCCCCAAGCTAGTCTTATCATTGGATAGAACTTCTCTTCAACCAGAAACTTATGCTCTAGTGCAGTGGTTCTCAACCTGTGGGTCGCTACCCCTTTGGCGGTCAAATGACCCTTTCACAGGGGTTGCCTAAGACCATCCTGCATATCAGATATTTACATTACGATTCATAACAGTAGCAACATTACAGTTATGAAGTAGCAACGAAAATAATTTTATGGTTGGGTCACAACATGAGGAACTATATTTAAAGGGCCAGAAGGCTGAGAACCACTGGGTGTCAAAGAATGCAAAATAAATTTCAATTCATTTATATGTTCTATAAAGAAAATATAAGGATACGTTTATTGGAGAAAGGCATAATTTATCTTTCCAATTCCTTTCCCCATACTCCCATCATTTAAAAATATATATCAGTGAATCAGCTAAAGACCCTTTATCAAACAAATTCAGATCCTGAATGCAACTTTTCTTTAATACTAATTCTGTCCAGACTCTTATACTTTTTAAAAAATATATTTTTATTGATTTCAGAGAGGAAAAGAGAGGGAGAGATAGAAACATCAATGATGAGAGAGTCATGACAAGCTGCCTCCTGCACATCCCCTACTGGGATCGAGCCCACAACTCAGGCATGTGCCCTCACCAGGAGTCGAACTGTGACCTCCTGGTTCATAGGTTAACACTCAACCACTGAGCCACGTCAGCTGAGCCAGACTCTTATCTTTATTAGTATTTGAATTATGGCCTGCGTTGATTCTTCAGAATATAGCATGGTAGGAACTAAGATAATGACCCTTCTTGAATATCTTAAGGCCCAGTGGAAGTTAGACAATTCATCTCATCTGAAGAAGAAGAAACATTTTGTAAACTGTTACACTATGAGCTTAAGGCAGGGGTCCTCAAACTTTTTAAACAGGGGGCCAGTTCACTGTCCCTCAGACCGTTGGAGGGCCGGACTATAGTTTTAAAAAAAACTATGAACACACTCCTATGCACACTGCACATATCTTATTTTGAAGTAAAAAAACAAAACAGGAACAAATACAATATTTGTATTTGCATGTGGCCCACGGGCCGTAGTTTGAGGACCCCTGGCTTAAGGTATTGCAAGCATTTAGTATCTTTATTGGGATTTACAGGTATGGATTTTAAATAATTAAGTTATTGTAGATATATTTTTATGATAATGAATCATATAGATTTTTCCACATGCTATGTATTTGTCACATCTTTGGGGGAAAAGTGATTGTCATTTATGTTCAGAAATTTATAGGCTGAAGAGTAGAGGTAGTGGTTTGGTTTTGGTTTCTCCTTACTCTGTGTCTGTGACATTATTGTACTTATTTGAAATATTTTTTTAGTTATCCCATTTTTGTGACGCATTGTTCTCAGCTTATACCAGTAATGTGACAGTGTTATTTTGCCCTGTCACTCCATAACTTGAGGGCTACTTTAAAAGGGAAAACACTCAAGAAGAATATTTAAATTGTTTTGTTGCTGATGTTATTTATTTTAAAAACGTTTTATGTTATTTTAACTTATATTCTGTAAAGCAGTTTTATTTATATGTTTTTCATAAATGTGACCTTGATTGTGTGGTCTTTGGTAAATTGTTTACAATCATTATATTATTTTTTCTTTAATTCAAAGAACATGTATGCTAATTAATCATACATATACATTGTCAGAATTCAGTATTTCCTTTCCTGATTGATTATTGTAACCACCATCATTTTCTCCATGTTAAATCTTCTAGATAAATCTTGTAAAGTTTAATACTTATGTTTTCCCTTTTTTAGTATTTACACTGCCATGTATAATAACATGCAAAATAAATCACTTTAAACAAAACAAAGTAAAAATGAACAGGACATAATTCTTTGAAGAACTGCAACACACACTGATTTGGGCAAAGATGAATCCTAAACCATTGCATATTTGATTTGAGATTGCCTGGTCTTGTTAGCTCTGTTTGGGGAACTTGCCACAACGATTGGACTGAGTTCCTAGGCAATTTTCAAGTAGGACTCAGCTGGGTTGTGAAAGCTGCCGAATGTCTTGAAGAGATTGTTGAAGAAAATATTGCAGGCTTCACTGTATGATAAGTTATGCTTGCCCTACTACTGACATCTTCACTTTGATGGGCTAGCAGGTTTGCTAGAGGAAGCAGTAGGTACTCAGTAATGTTGGAAGTGTAAGATTCATGTAGCTGAATGTCTAACCCAGATGTGTATAAGGACAGGTGATTTGTCTCACAAGGCTTTTCTCCCACAGGTGATTTTTTCCCCCAACTCACATTAAAACCAGGTGGTTAATTTGAGGATCATACTCACAGATGGCACTTTTCAAGCCATTGCTAAAGTATCTCATCTATTCTGAAACTGGGCACATTGGTTGGAAAGTTGTTGCTTTTTTTGTTGTTGTTATTAATAGATCAATTTTGGTAATTGCATTATTTTCTGTTTGGCTTGGGAATTGTGTAATATACTATGTAAATTTCCAAACAGAATCTACAGTGAAAGAAATATAAAGAAAAAATATAAACTCCCAATCTACAACTAGCCTGAGGACATCATGGGCCTCCCAAATTAGTATACTCAGTGTAGCAAATATTCAATAACCCCCTATTTTCCTTCAGTTTTAAATAAATACGAGTGAAAAAATATTGTAGACAATACTATGAATAAGACTGAGACTGGCCCTTTGCCCATAGCTGACAAACACTAAAACAAACCATTCATAGTTCTGCATAGAGTGAAATAACGTGGAGGCCATGCATAAATAATAATTGTCAAGAATAAGCTTTGCTTTTAAATTTATTATTGATTATATTTAAAAATATAAAATAGAATGTAGCTTAGAAAAAGTATACTTAGTTTGCACATAGATTATTACTTATAAGTAGAGGATAAAATTATTTACAAATGTCTAGTATTTTGATTATTTTTATCTTTTCAAGGATTTCCTTTCTGGGAAAACGTTCACTTTTAATTTTCTCAAATTTTCTGTATATTTTAGATGCATGTATATATTAGTATATTCACATGTGTTTGCACACATGTAGATATATACATACATATACATACATAGGCATGTATTTGTATTTATATACGTTAATATTTGAAAAAGTGATGTGTTTATATACATAAATAGAAATCTTATGATGTTATATTCTTATATCTATAGTGTTTAATTTATTCTTACATATAACAATTTATATTATTGGTACTATAGAAGTTCTCTGGCTCTAAATGTAAATTTTAATTTTGTTTCCAACTAGAGAATATTATATCACAATGGTTAAATGGGTAAGCAATACCAAGACAGTGGTCAGATGGTTAAACCGACCTCAGAACATTTCCATCCTCACAGTCTGTGAGACCACAACTGGTGCTTGTAGTAGAGTGAGTATAATTTACTTTTCTTGTATGCTTAAAATGATGTAGTTTATTTTTATTTTACTTTTTTACAGCTGCATAGTATTCCATTGTGAAGATGTACCAAGGAAGATGGGGGTAGGGGGCTAGGAATAGGTCAACCAAAGAACTTGTATCATATATGCATAACCCATGGACACAGACAATAGGGTGGTGAAGGCCTGGGGCAGGGGGCGGAGTAGGTTAAAAGAAGTCAATGGGGGGTGGGGGGAGGGGCATATGTAATACTTTCAACAATAAAGTTTTTTTTTTTAAGGATTATTATGTAGTATAAAGGGTAGCCAAAGCCATGATAATGTCATTCTCAAATTTGGGAAGTCTTTTAATATTTTGACTTTGATTAATTTGAGAATATAGAATGTTTCTTTTATGTTTTCTTTAAACATATTTCAAAATTCAATTATTTATAGTTTAGATTCTTTTTCTAAAATAACATACAGTATCTCTTTCCTTAAGTTAAGTAAAGATAGTAAAAAAAAAATAGTTTGGAACTACTGTGTTTTGAAATCAGGTTGTATTTAGATTTCTGTAATCAGTTTTTATTAAGTGTAGTAAATTTTGTATGTGTAATTTTAAGGGTTTTAGTGGAGGAAATACTGTAATCCATTTAAATTGTTATATACTTGTACTTGGTAAAGGATTTCCAATTATATAATGACAGAATTTTTGAATTTCTGTCTTTGGACAAGATGGAGTAAATGTTATCAGGCTAGCATCTCTGATGTAAACAAATATAAAACTGTACAAAAATATTAAAAATCTATTTTCAGGTGTTGGACATGTAAACAAATATAAAACTGTACAAAAATATTAAAAATCTATTTTCAGGTGTTGGACATCAGGAGGATTAGAAAATAAAGACCACAGTGTAATGGAGATGGTACCCAAGAAAGGCACAGTGGTATCCCTGCTTCAAGTAGACAGGAAGAATCAGAGTATGAGGCTATTGTGGCTGAAATTTGGCAGATAAGTAACAGAATTTGGAGCTATATAGAGAAGAATTCTAGCTGTCTATGTAAAGGACCTCTTAAGTCTTTAGTTCATTGCTTCTCTGTGCAAGTACAAGATATACCATAGAGAAAAGAATCAAAGAAAGAAACTGCATTATATGTCAACTGTAATTTAAAAATGAAAAACAGAACAATCACTTTAGCATTTCTTGAATTGCTGGTTTGGTGGTAATAAACTCCCTTAGCCCTTTTTTGTCTGTGAAGCTCCTGATTTCCCCTTCAATTTTGAATGATAGACTTGCTGGATAAAGTATTCTTAGATTCAGTCCCTTGATTTTCATCATTTTGTATAATTCATTTCATTCCCTTCTGGCCTGATGTGCTTCTGTTGAGAAATCAGTTGATAGTCTAATGGGAGATCCCTTGTAGGTAACTTTCTATCTCTCTTTTGCAGCCTTTAAGATTCTTTCTTTGTCTTTTATTTTTGCCAGTTTAATTATGATGTGTCTTGGTGTCGTCTTTTTGGGTTCATCTTGATTGGGACTCTCTGTGCATTTTGGACTTGTTTGATTTTTTTCTTACCAAAGTCAGGGAAGTTTTCTGTCATTATTTCTTCAAACAAGTTTTCTATACCTTGCTCAGCTTCCTCTCCTTCTGGATCCCCTATTATGCGGATGTTGTTTCCTTTCATGATGTCCCAAAGCTCCCTTAGACTCTCCTCCTGCTTTTTAATTTTTTTCCAGTGGCATCTCTGCTTGTGTGTTTTTCTACCTTGTTTTCTAACTCTCTGATTCAGTGTTCAACTTCTTCTAGTATACTGTTAAAACCTTCCATTGTGTTCTTTATTACAGCTGTATTATTCTTCATTTCCACTTGATTCTTACTCATGTTGGTGAATTTCTCATTGAGCTCCTTATAATTCTCATTGAGTTGTCTGTATTTCTGATACAGAAATTTGAACATACTTATAACCATTATTCTGAATTGTTTCTCTGACAAATTACTTGCCTCCATTTCCTTTAGTTTCTTTTCTGGTGATTCCTCCCCCCTCCACCCAATCTTTGGGGATTGTTTCTTTATCTCCCCATTTTTTCTGTTCCTTTGTAATAGTTTCTATGTATTAGATCAAACTGCTATGCCACCCAGATTTTTGGGGTTGGTCTTATGTAGTAGATGTTTTGTGGGACCCAGTGGTGCATGCTCTCAGGTCTCCTGGTCTGGGTGTTCTACAGAGGCCACCTACATAAGATATTTGAGTTCTCCTGATGCTGTAGGGTCTTGAATGTCATTGTCCCATTCATATATGGAGTCTCCTCTCGGTGTGTATATGCACCCCTATATCCATAGCAGCACAATTTACAATAGCTAAGAATTGGAAACAGCTTAAGTGCCCATCAGCAACTGAGTGGATTAAAAAACTATGCTACATTTACACAATGGAATACTATGTGGCAATAAAAAAGAAAGAACTCTTACCATTTACAACAGTATAGATGGCCTATAGAGTATTATGCTGAGCATAATAAGCCAGTCAGAGAAAGATAAGTATCACATGATCTCACTCATATGTGGAATCTAATGAACCAAATAAACTGATGATGAAAAATAGACCCAGAGATATAGAAGCATGAAAATACTGTTGAATCTCAGAGGGAAGGCAGGGGAGGGTGGGTGGGAAGAGATCAACCAATGAACTTGTATGCTTATATTCATAAACCATGGACACAGACAATGGGGTTGTGAGGTCCTCAGTGTGGGGAGACAGAAGTTGGCTGGAAGTGGTTAATAGGGGAAAAAGGAGAAGCTATATAATACTTTCAACCATAAAGATTAAAAAATTAATTAATTTAAAAAATAAAATAAAAATAAATAAATAATTTAATGTAAAAAAAGAAGACATTTCTTGAGATCAAGGAAAATTGAGCATTGACTGGATATTAGACTATATTATTGAATATTTATTAATTTTGGTAAGTTAATAAATATTAACTTACTTATTAACTTATTAAATATTAACTTGTTGCTATTTAAAGATATGTATTAGAAATGAATGATGAATTTACAGGTAAAATGATATGATATTTGAGACTTATTTTAAGATAATTTAATGATAAAGTATGGGAGGTTGATGAAATAAAAAGATGGTGTATTTTTGATAACTTTTGAAGCTGGGTTAAGGGTCTATGGGAGATTATTATGCCCTGGTCTTTAATTTTGTATATGTTTAAAATTTAAAAATATAAAATAAATTGTAAAATTAGCTAAAAATAATAAAAATCATTGGAATGCATGTACTCTAGTTGGAGCCAGCTTATCATCTTTTCTATTGGATGATAATTTATACAGGTAATAACAAATATATGTTAAAATGCTTCAATAAAGAAATAGACATGGGAACCTTATCATATTATGGATTTGATACCTTATTGATATCCTACTGTATTTAATTCCATTTATAGAATTAAAATATTTTACTTTATACTATAAATGAAATAAGTAATTGTATGTGAAATTTTGGAATCTCATGGATTCTAATAAAACAGTGATATTAATAGGCAGTGAAAATTGATGTTTTATTCTGTGTGTTTTTTTAAATGTAAAGACGGGTTATTGCTGAGGTTCAAATAAGGAGAAATCAAGAGGAAGAAAATTTTGAATTGACATTTTATAAATGAATCTTTCTTTCCTTCATACTTTTCTTATAGAATATTTTCCAGAAAACTACAATATATTTAATAATTTACTACCTGTAAACAGTGATACTGAACTTTTTTACCTATAGTTATCTTGAGATTAATTTAATCTAATTTCTCTTTTTGAAATATGATTTTGGTTTTTATCGTTTGCAAGATTATTTTAAAAAAACATAACATTTTTGTCATTACAAATGTGTATGAATATGGTAAAGAGGTGATTGAATATTGAAAGAATGTCTACCTTTTAATTTTATTCCTGGCTACTTGCCCAGTTCTTTTGAAGGACTTAATAATTTTCTTTCCGGATGATGCCTAGAGGTGAAAAGAGACAGTGTCTAGTGGTTCAAAACAGCTTGAGTGAGGTAAGGGAAGAGAACTGGAAAATGATCTATTACCCTAGTAGTATACTACTGAGGATTTGAAGGAGTTCTCTAAAGAAAAGACTTTATAATTAAATGATCATTTAATCCCAATTTCATAATTATTTATTCAGTTTAATTCCTGGTATTTCACCATGTGAAAGAGAGAAAAAAAATGCCTGAAATAACACTGTAAAGGTTGTTAAATTGATGTATGCTCATTTTGTTCTTTAGATGCTTCATAAAGTTAATAATTTTGTTTCAGAAATACGAGATGACATCAGATACGTGGCTCTCCAAGCAGGTATAGTATAGGTGGTTTCTTTATGCCACATTTTGTCCATTGTGCACATCCAGTTCACCCATTTGTAATGCAATACCTTTCCAAAGTTATTTTAGAAATATAATTTTAAGACTTTACATGTTTAACTGAGTCTTTTCCATGGAAATATTTATGACAGCATTTTTATGGCATATTTATGAAAATATTGCTTCTGTTTATTACAGGATATAAGTTTCAGAATAACAATCATTCATTTTTGGGATCATTCATATAAGTAAACTTTCGTGCACATGAAAGAAAGAAAATAGAAACCATTAACAGTGCTCAGATTGCCCAATAAAATTGGTTCTATGGAGATATTCATATGAGCACTTCCTCTGTTAGATATAACCTAGCCCACAGTTCTAGTTTGTGGCACAAATGAATCTGGAATCTAAATGATCACGATAGAAAAAGTTCCAAATGTCTCTACGACATGGTCTCATACTGGACATTTCAGAAGCAAACCCAAGGAGATCATCCACATATGTCTGAACCCATTTTACTATTAACTCCATCACTACTTTTTTGCAAAGAGGAGTGTTGGTTTGTTTTATTTGTTTTGTTCTTTACAGTCATCTTTTATTTTAAATTCTCTTCCTAGTTCTCATCCATATCTATGGGTTCAATTACCACCCATACACTGAGACCTCCAAATGTATAGGCCCAACCAACTTGCTTGCCTGATTTCTGAAACATCTACACTCATGCTTGGCATTTCCTCCTAAATCTATAAAAGTAATTGCACACTCCACAGGTACAAACTGAACACATCTCTTTTCTATTCAGTCTTATGCCTTCTTATCATAGGAATCAAAGACAGAGTTATCCATCCAGCTATTAAAATCAAATCTATTCTTAAATTCTTTCTCAACCTTACCTGCATATATTCATCACCACACCTTTAATTTTACTTTCAAAGATCTCACGTTATTTTTCTACAGTTTACAAACACCGTCCAGCATTAAACCACAGGTACTGCAGTTTTTCCTTAACTGGTACACGCTCAACCCCTAACGCACCTGCCAATCTGTTCTTCACACTGCAGGCTGGCTCAATGACCTTGTTGAGATATAGATTTGATCACTACCCAAATCACCCTCATGCTTCACTCTCACAACTGAAACAATTTTTGTCTATCCTTTTATTCTACAGAAAAAAACCAACATTCTTAAAGAGTCTACAAGGAATTACATTGAAAGTATTTTCAGCTTTGTGCCCTACCATGCTTTCAATTGTGTTCTTCATTCTAGACACATGAACTCTCGTACTCATGAGGCCTTTATATGAACCATTTCTTCTGAAGAGAAGTCCCCCAAGTACTTTCTAATGTAAAGGTTGCTCATTTTACAAACCTTACCTTAAATCACCTACTTAAGAAGACACCTCCTCTAACCATCCTAACAAAATCACTTCCCCCAATAAAATTTATTTTAAAGTCAAGTGTAATTTTTGAGTAATACACAATTATTTCTGTGATTTTTTTTACTGAGTTCACAAGAAGAGGCAGGATATTCATTTTTTGTTGTTGTTCTCCATTGTAAACCAATTGCCTAATATAAAGTCTTGTTAAAAGAAAAGTTCAATAAATATTTGCTGAATAAATAAATAAAATGTGTAAATAGATTAAACTTTTGCTTAGTTGAATCATATACATGTAGGTGTAAGTATATATCGTATATCTATTATCTATATTAATATCAGTTGCTTATTCTTAGGCAACATGCAAAATGAAATTGGGTCAAAAACCTTGATTTTTATAGCCAATAATGGACTCTCATAAGATTAATTTTTTTAATATATATTTTATTGATATTTTACAGAGAGGAAGGGAGAGGGATAGCGAGTTAGAAACATCCATGAGAGAGAAACATCAATCAGCTGCCTCCTGCGCACCCCCCACTGGGGATGTGCCCGCAACCAAGGTACATGCCCTTGATCGGAATCGAACCTGGGACCCTTGAGTCCACAGGCCGATGCTCTATCCACTGAGCCAAACCGGCTAGGGCTCCCAAAATTAATTTAAATACTAAAAATAAAAACAATGAAAACAATAATATATGGATATTGGTGTATTCTGAATTGTCCCGAGTATTAAACCTATTTTGCTATCATTTTTATTGCCAGTGACATTCATAATTGTCTAACATACAACAACATAATATATGCTCTTTTGGTATTTTGTTATCTACATTTTAAATACCAATTTCATGAATGTGTAATAGAAACTATTTTTCAGCAAAGAAACCAGTGATCAATTATTCAGTAAGAAAATGCAAATGATAGTTTGTCACAGTTGACTATTTCTCCAGAAACTTAAGGAAATTTGAGAATTTGATGAAATTTAAAGGATGAAAATGGCAGTCGTTATGAGGTGAAGCATCATAATCATTATATGCTTGCTTTCTGGGGAGTAGGAAGAGCAGAGAGCGGGCATGTTTGCCCTAGCTTCAAAAGACTTATAGTTGGGATAACCAATATATAAACTGTTTGGTCAGGGATAAAGTGTATCTCCAATTCACTGCCCTGTGTGTCATAAACACTGACTTACTTAAGGTCATGAGGATTGACAATGATGTTGGCTCCACTTTCTTTATTTGATTGTAGGAGAGGGTTCTGCTTAAAGTGCTATGTTCATAGCTAGAAATCATCTAATGCTGAAGGTTCTTAAGCCCAAGTATGCATTAAAGATTAGAGTCCTCACCTGTCTTTACTGACTCATTTTTAAGGCACCAGATTTGGAGGGCTAATATAAAAAGGGGGAATGCTCAGATATTCCCATAGTATAAAAAATGCAATTTGTTTTTGTAGCAAAACACAAATGGAGAATGTTGAGTAAGGGAAGAGCTAATAGGTTGGTCTAAATGTGATAGAGTTATATATATCACATTTATATATATTATAATATCATATTGTACACATTGTATATATTTGTCCATTGTACACATGCATTATCTGTGTACACATGCATTATCTGTTATGCTTTGGACACCTACTATGTCCTAGACAGTAGAACTAAAAAAGACAAAATTGCAAAATCCCTTTAATTATTACTTGCCTGGTGAAAGAAGTCAAGCATTTAAGAAAATGCACTGCAAGCCATGAAAAGATGAATAAAAAGTTTAGAATCTCTGAGAAGAGATTTCTTAACTAGGAGATACTATCTAACAAGAAAAATTTGAAAATAGATTTTGTTTCCTGAGTTTAAGCAAAAAATAAGATTTACAAAAGAAAAAAAAAGAAGAGAAATATACCAGAGGAGAAAGTAATGAAATATAAATTCTCTCATAATTGAAAGGTGTGATTTAGAGTCAAGTACCTTTTAAGTATTTATAATATACCCAGTAATGCAATTTTCCCACCTTTGAATTGTATGTTACTTCAGATTTTAAAATATTTACATAATAGTATATCATCTTATATTTTCATGAATGTCCATGAAGTAGACAAGTAAAATATTATTCTTATATTTTTATCAATGGATATTATTACTAATAAAGATAGAACGAGACTCTTGAGATTATGAAAATAGTTATTAATTTACTTATTCATTCAGGAAATAATTATTAAGCACAATTATGACTGCTGCTGTCCCAGGTTCTGGAGCTACAGCAATGGAGAACACCAGGTTCCTGCACCATGGAGCTTCCATTCTATAGGAACACTACCTGCTATGCACCTAAACACCCACACACATAAGAGATTCACATAGAGTTCAATGGCCTGGCTTCCTTGATCACCCTTTACATAAGGTCATCAGGAAAGCCCTCTCTGATAAGGTGAAGTAGAGCAGTGGTATGAAAGATAAGAGAAAGAGCCAGATAGGGGATAAATAGCACAAAGGTGCTATTCAGAAGAAACGTGTACAAAGAGGAAAGAGGAGAATTGAAGATGAGATCAGAAAGAGTGGAGCGCCAGATCATCAATAAAGGGCCTGTAAGCCATTTAAAGCCCTAGAGAGGCAATCATATCGAAGCCTTTCATTACACCATATGTATAATCACCTTCAGTAATCCAATAAGAAAGAACACAATGTTTAGTCAGGTAAATCCATTTTCTTAATGTTTCCCCTGAAGCAAGAGAGAGCAATCTATATGTGTAGTTTCCATAATTTAATTATAAAAAATAATTTTCTTAATTTAACATGCCACTAGAGTTTAATTTAAACATCATCAACTGTAGGTTTGTAGAGGGGGATATGAATGAAATGTTTTTCAACAGATTCCTTTCTATTTTGTGGCTTTTTGATTTTTTACTTTTAATAAATTTATGTATACACCACTATAAATGTACCTTCAAATATGTAGAGTTGCTGAAAGTTTTCAGAAAAATATATTAAATATTATATTATAAAAATTTCTAAATTAAAAACAAATTATTTTGATAAACTGGTGAAGATGCTTATATTTTTCATATTTTTAAAGAATAAATTGCTAACCATAATCATATCTTATGTAAAAGATATGAAAGTTCTTTTTGAACCAATTTAAAAACTGTCTTTAGTTTAACTGTAAATCATATGTATCCAGTGTTTAAGAAACACCCCATCCTTTACATCACTCAAACACACACATACACACAATGTACTAAGTTCACTTAAGATATATATCATTATACACTTTTTGACCATTTTCCAAACAAATCTACACTAATAAAAGAGAAATATGTAAATTGGTCATCACTCTGCTACACCCACCAGCCAATCAGGATGAGTAAGCAAATTAATCAAACAAAGATGGCGGGTTAATTTGCATATGCAGGCACCAAGCGAAGACTGAAGGCTCCAGCCCGAGCAAAGACTGAAGAGGCTTGGCTTCTCCGCTGTGGCCAGACCAAAGGCCTGGGTCCTGGGTGCTGGAGGAAAACCGGTGCCATTAACCAGGGGAAGGAAGGCCTATTGCACGAATCTTCGTGCAATGGGCCTCTAGTTCTAAAATAAAAACGGATCTAATCCCTGCATGCCTTAGCAATAGTTGGCAGCACGAATTTCCTATGTCATGTGAGATTGTTATGTCACTTCTATATTTCAGAATGAGGAGCCCGTGTTTTCTAGAGATGGCAGCAAATTCTTTATGACAGTTCCTGTTAAGCAAGGGGGCCGTGGAGAATTTCACCACATAGCCATGTTCCTCGTCCAGGTAAGTGCTTCCTCTGTGGTTTGGTTTCATTGAGATCATGTTCATGAAGGCCCAACTCTGGTCGCCATTCTGAACCTACAGTTAATGCCCGGGAATCCAGCCATATACCAACTCGGGCTGCGTTAGGAAAAGGAATGCTAATTCACAACCATAATCCAAGCTGTGCCTTCTCACAAAACAGTTTCAACATTCAACAGAATTTAGCAGGAAACAACGTGTGCTATGAGTTGAGGGCCTTGGTATTTAGAATTTAATAAATGAAAAGTACCTAACTTCTACTTTCAAGGACTATAGAAAATCTAGAGTGTTGTGTTTTTTTTGGTTTGGTTTGTTTATTCAACAAATGCATATTACCTATTTTGTACAAGTAATACTGTCAAAGGATTATAAGAGTTTTAATTACTTGAAGCAACCTAAATGCCCATCAGAAGTTGAATAGTTGAATAAAGTATGGTATACCCACATAAGAAAATATAGTGCAGTTATATTTTTATGGACTCCCTAACTAAAGAGGGGGAATGTTTTGTTTTGTTTTTCTCTAAACTTCAAGTGAATGTTAATAGTTGATACAGTTTATCTAATTACAAAAAGTCACTGAATTAACAAGTAGTAGTTCAAATATGACAAGATTAATGAGTCAATTTAAATCTAATTGTCAATTACAAATGTTCATGAGGAATCAAGTTTCTTTTAAATTCAAATATATTAATATCACAATCTCATAGTTAAAGAGACAATTTATAAAGATAAAGCATAGTGTGTAAATTGGAATCTTCTATGAGAGTTGTACAAACTAATCAAGAATCAATTTCATACCTACAAAATATAGAGTAAATATCAATGTGGCAAAAGGTCCCTAAACACACTGGATACTTTTATGTTAGAACCTTCAAGTCTTATGTATATTCTCATCATTTTATAGTTATATATATATATATATATATATATATATATATATATATATATATATATATATTTTGCACAGCTCAGTGCCTTGAATTCTCAAAATCTGTGCCGATAGCTTAAAATTAAACACTTATCTAAGGTCTGCACTATTAAAATAAGTGTCATGTTTTGTGCTGAGCCAGCTCAGCCAAGGGTTCCGCAAGCCTGAACGAGGGCGGTGAAGGATGAAGAAAAGACAGACAGAGAGAATGAGCTGGGTCTCGGTCAGGGGTGGGCAAACTTTTTGACTCGAGGGCCACAATGGGTTCTTAAACTGGACCGGAGGGCCGGAACAAAAGCATGGATGGAGTGTTTGTGTGAACTAATATAAATTCAAAGTAAACATCATTACATAAAAGGGTACGGTCTTTTTTTTTTGTTTGTTTTATTCATTTCAAACGGGCCGGATCTGGCCCACGGGCCGTAGTTTGCCCACGGCTGGTCTAGGACCTAGGTGGATCTTCTGTGCCTGGCTGATCCACAGAGAGCGATCCAGAGGCAAGTTGAGCCTTTATTTTATAGCCAGAGATAAACAAGGTAATGGTCACCATAGTTACAATGTTCTTGTGAGTTTTACTTGTTTTGGCAGCACTTGCTGCATCTCCCTCAGCCCATTAGCTGCCCAGATAAGATCTATTGAGTGTCATAAGGTCAAGCCTAATTATGCTAAGAGGACTGTGCCCTCTAAGCTGGGACTTTTTTGTAGCTTTGCCAACAGGTCAGTCAGAGGCTTAACCCAATAGCCATGCCCTACAATGTTTTAACTTAATTTTGATGAAAGCTGTAATAAATAATTAGGAACATATGTAATTTCCATAGTACAAATGTATATTAATTTTCATAGTATATCATTCAGTTTGAAAAACAGATTGTAGACTATCTGTTTAATGTGATATTTATGTTCTAAATAAATGAACACATTGATATGAGAATAAAAATTTTGGTGATTCAGTATCTAACTATTAAATGGTTATATGAGTCAGGTGGGATTAAGGAACTGTTGAACTGAAGGAAGCTTTACTAGCAAATTGCTTTACCTGGTTCACTTTTGCTAACTAATGATGTTTTGCTAATATAACTACCACAGATATTTGTCCTGCAAAATAAATCATACTTTCCAAATCTTCCAAATGACCGTGACATTGAATTTTTTAAAAATTTCTTTATTGATTAAGGTATTACATATGTGTCCTTATTCCCCCTTTCTGCCCCCCACTATCCCCCACTCTTGCCCTCACCACCCTGTTGTCTGTGTCCATTGGTTAGGCTTATATGCCTGCATACAAGTCCTTTGGTTGATCTCTCCCCTTACCCTCACCCTCCTCTACCTTCCCTCTGAGGTTTGATGGTCTGATCCATGTTTCTCTGTCTCTGGATCTGTTTTTGTTCATCAGTTTATGTTGTTTATTATAGTCCATAAATGAGTGAGATCTTGTGATATTTATCTTCCTCTGACTGGCACAATGCTCTCCAGTTCCATCCATGTTATTGCAAATGGTAAGAATTCCTTCTTTCTTACCACAGTTTTCTAATCCACTCATCTGCTAATGGACACTTAGGCTATTTCCAAATCTTAACGATGGTGAATTGTGCTGCTATGAACATAGGGGTGCATATATCCTTTCTGATTGGTGTATCTAGTTTCTTGGGATATATTCCTAGAAGTGGGATCACTGGGTCACATAGAAGTTCCATTTTTAGTTTTTTGAGGAAACTCCATACTGTTCTCCACAGTGGCTGCACCAGTCTGCATTCCCACCAGCAGTGCACGAGGGTTCCTTTTTCTCCACATCCTCGCCACACTAGTTGTTTGTTGATTTGTTGATGGTAGCCATTCTGACAGGTGTGAGATGGTACCGCATCGTTGTTTTGATTTGCATCTCTCAGATGATTAGTGACTTTGAGCATGTTTTCATATGTCTCTTGGCCTTCCTTCTGTCTTCTTTCAAAAAGTATCTATTTAGGTCTGTTGCCCATTTTTTGATTAGGTTGTTTATCTTCCTTTTGTTAAGTTGTATGAGTTCCCTGTAAATGTTGGAGATTAAACCCTTATCGGTGATAACATTGGCAAATATGTTCTCCCATGCAGTGGGCTTTCTTGTTGTTTTGTTGATGGTTTCTTTTGCTGTGCAAAAGCTTTTTATTTTGATGTAGTCCCATTTGTTTATTTTCACTTTAGTTTCCATTGCCCTAGGAGATGTATTGGTGAAGAAATTGCCTCGGTATATGTCTGAGATTTTGCTGCCTGTGGATTCCTCTAGTATTTTTATTGTTTCCTGTCTTATATTTAAGTCCTTTATCCATTTTGAGTTTATTTTTGTGTATGGTGTAAGTTAGTGGTCTAGTTTTCCTTTTTTGCATGTATCTGTCCAATTTTCCCAACACCATTTATTAAAGAGACTGTCTTGATTCCATTGTATGTTCATGCTTCTTTTGTCAAATATTAATTGAGCATAGTGGTTTGGGTCGATTTCTGGGTTCTCTATTCTATTCCATGGATCTATATGTCTGTTCTTGTGCCAGTACCAGGCAGTTTTGAGAACAGTGGCTTTGTAATACAGCTTGATATCTGGTATTGAGATCCCACCTACCTTTGTTCTTCTTTCTCAGGATCACTGCAGCTATTTGGGGTCATTTATTTTTTTATTCCAGATGAATTTTTGGAATGTTTGTTCTAGGTCTGTGAAATATGCCATTGGCATTTTAATGGGGAGTGGGTTGAATCTATGGATAGCTTTGGGTAGTATGGACATTTTAATGATGTTGATTCTACCAATCCATGAACATGGTATGTTCTTCCAACTGTTTATGTCTTCCTCTATCTCTTTTTTCAGTGTCCTGTAGTTTTCTCCATATAGGTCTTTTATCTCCTTAGTCAAGTTTATTCCTAGGTATCTTAATTTTCTTGGTGTGATGGTAAATAGGATTGCTTTTTTAGTTGCTCTTTCTGTAAGTTCACTATTGGTGTATAGCAATGCCATAGATTTCTTGGCATTAATTTTGTATCCTGCTACATTGCTGAATTCATTTATTAAGTCTAATAATTTTTTGACGAAGTCTTTATGGTTTTCTATGTACAGTATCATGTCATCTGCAAATAAGGACAGTTTTACTTCTTCATTTCCAATTTGGATGCCTTTTATTTCTTCTTGTCTGATCGCAATGGCTAGTACTTCCAGTACTATGTCAAACAGGAGTGGTGAGAATGGGCATTCCTGTCTTGTTCCTGTTCTTAGGGGAAATGGTTTTAGTTTTTGCCCATTGAGTATGATTTTTGGCTGTGGGTTTGTCATATATGGCTTTTATTATATTTAGGTATGATTCTTCTATTTCCACCTTGCTGAGAGTTTTTTTCAAGAAAGGGTGTTGGATTTTGTGACATTGAATTTCTAAATCATGGTCTTTTATATTCAAGAAATTGTGAATATCTTAAGATATAGTCAATGATAGTGAAATATGTATAAGACATCTTTATACTATATGCAGCTCCAAAATATACAACCTATTCAGAAACTTATGATGATAAACAGTATCTTTTAAAAAGTGTGGAATTGGGGGAGGCTGATGATGTTACATGTAGGAATCAATATATTTATGCTGCTAACAGAAGTTTATTTGTAAGTCTTGGGAAGAAATACCTTCAGTCCTCCAATCAAACCATCCTGATGTGCAGTCTAACTCATTATTTCTGAAATGTTCAGAACAACTTCATAGAGCAGATGTGTTTTCTTTGTTCTTCTATATGAAGAATATAGCGAAGGTTTCATTGAAGTAGAAACATTTGTATCTATTATGGGTGCAGTTCATAGAATTTGTGCTTTGATAATCTTTATATATAATATTATTTTTTAATATGTCTTCGTTGATTGTAGAGAGAGAAGGAAGAGGGAGAGAGAGATAGAAACATCAATTATGACAATCATTGATTGGCTGCCTCCTGCACATCCCCTACTGGAATTAAAACCTGCAGCCCAAGTATGTGCCTGACCTGGAATCAAACTATAACCTCCTGGTTCATGAGTCGACGCTCAACCACTGAGTGACACTGGCCGGGCATATATCATTCTTAAATGTGATTTTAATAGTTGTGCAACATTCCATCAAGTAAATATACAATACTGCATTTTAATCATCATAAAGTTATTTCTAATATTTTAATATTATAATTTATTCAGATCTAACATAATTACACCTAAATACTTATTTTTATTTATAATAATTCCCACAATAATATATTTATAGGTGTTGAAAGATACCTAGACAAACCATATGTGTACATATGCATTTGTTTAGGTTTTGATATGGAGTGCCAAGTTGTCTCTCTGAAAATAGTATGAGGATTTACAAAATGGTATAGTAATTTACAGCCTTAAGAGTAATGCATGTCAACAATGATGACTTCTACTCTCTCTCCCTCCCTTGACATGCTAGAGGATTCCACTTAAAATCAATGTGCCCAGAAAGTGAGAAATGACAGGACGAGAACCTGGCCGCTGGCAGGCAGGAAGCACCTTGATGCTTAGCTATAAATACTTCATGCTTAGCTATCTTTGAGAACTTCCCCTTTAACTGAGAATATATTTATCTGTTTGAAGTATCTTGCTAAACAAAACTAGTAAAATTTTCCAACACTTTGCTCTCTTACACAATCAGTGGATAGAAGAAAACCATTAATTAGAGACCATAAAAGGTACATTTGTGCTTTCAGGATATTTTCATTATAGAGAGTGGTGGTTTTGAAATACAAATATTTTAATGTTTAATTCTCATTTTCAAAAGTGATTTTTCTTAAAGTAATTCCAAAAAATAAAAAAGAATACACTTTTCTCCTCCAGTCTTCTTATGATTGTAATTTTATGTAAACTACATTATTTCATCCTTATATTTTTATATTTTAAATTTTAATTTTGATCTAAAGCCTACATTTCCCATAATTCTAAATAAGTTTAACAATAAATTTCTTAGAAAATTAATATTTAGTTGATATATTAAATCATTATTATTCAATGTTTAATTTAGTAGTATTTTGTTATGATTATAGATATCACTATATGTTAAGCTTATTTATATTATGGATCATTTGTTTAATTTTGGTTAAAAGTAAATATTTCTAAATATGTATATAGCTATTTATATATCTAGGTTACTTTCAATTAAATATGTGTAAACAGAATTTGTGAGTATTCTATCTACTTTTATATATTTCATAAAGACAAATTAATAAAAATAAAAATTGGCTTTTTCAAAAGTCTATATACTGAGTTAATTGTTCTTCTGAATAGAGTATGCATTATTGATATTAATTTATGTAGTTCCTGAATCAAACAAAGTTATTTTATTTATTTATTTTTTAAAAATATTTATTGTTGAAAGTATTACATATGTCCCCCTGGGTCCCCCATTGACCTCTTCTAGCTCACCCCCCAAGCCCCACCCCAGGCCCTCACCACCCTATTATCTGTGTCATGGGTTATGCATATATGCATACACGTTCTTTGGTTGATCTCTTCCAACCCACCCACCCTGCCCCACCTTCCCTCTGAGATTCTGCACTCTGTTCCATGCTTCTATGTCTCTGGATCCACTCAGTGCATTAGTTTATTTTGTTCATTAGATTCCACATATAAATGAGCTCATGTGACACTTTTCTTTCTCTGACTGGCTTATCTCACTTAGCATAATACTCTCCAGGTCCCCTCATGCTGTCTCAAAGGGTAAAAGATTTTTCTTTTTTACTGCTGCATAGTCTTCCATGGTGTAAATGTACCACAGCTTTTTTACCCACTCATCTACTGATGGGCATTTGGGCTCTTTCCAGATCTTAGCTATTGTATATTGTGCTTCTATGAACATGGGGATGCACACTTTCTTTCTGATTGTATTTCAGGTTTCTTAGGATATAAGTGGGATCATTGGGTCAAATGGCAGTTCCATTTTTAATTTGTTGAGGAAATTTCATACGGTTTTCCATAGTGGCTGCACCAGTTTACATTCCCACCAACAGTGTACTAGGGTTCCCTTTTCTCCACATCCTCACCAGCACTTGCCATTTCTTGTTTTGTTGATGGTAGCCATTCTGACAGGTGTGAGGTGATACCTCATTGTCATTTTAATTTGCATCTCTTTGATGATTAGTGACTTTGAGCAATTTTTCATATGTCTCTTGGCTTTCTGTATGTCTCCTTTGGAGATGTGTCTATTTTGCTCCTTGGCTCATTTTTTAATTGGATTGTTTGTCCTCCTTTTGTTAAGTCGTATCAGTTTCTTATATATTTTGGATATTTTCAGATGTTTCATTGTCAAATTTTTTTTTTTTATATATTTTATTGATATTTTACAGAGAGGAAGGGAAAGGGATAGAGAGTTAGAAACATCAATGAGAGAGAAACATCGATCAGCTGCTTCCTGCACACCCCCTACTGAGTATGTGCCCGCAACCAAGGTACATGCCCTTGACCGGAATCGAACCTGGGACCCTTGAGTCTGCAGGCTGACGCTCTATCCACTGAGCCAAACCGGTTAGGGCCATTGTCAAATCTTTGTTGATGTTTTTTTTTTACAGTGCAGAAGATTTTTATTTCAATGTAGTGCCATTGTTTATTTTCTCCTCAGTTTCCTTTGCCCTAGGAGCTGTATCGGTAAACATAGCTACGAGAGATGTCTCAGATTTTGCTGCCTATGGTTTCTTCTAGGATTTTTTCTTGGTTTCATAACTTACATTTAAGTCTTTTATCCATTTTGAGTTTATTCTTGTGTATGGTGTAAGTCTGTGGTCTAGTTTCATTTTTTGCATGTACCTGCCCAATTTTTCCCAACACCATTTATTGAAGAAACTGTCCTGACTCCAATGTATGCTCTTGCCTCTTTGTCAAATATTAATGGAGTGTGATGGCTTGGGTCGATTTCTGGGGTCTCTGCAAAACTTCTTTACCTCATACTATTAAACTTTTGATCACTTCCGATATTTTCCCCTTCCATAGCATTTTTATTTAGACTTCTAACTTCTGAATTCCCATATCTGAAACTATTACATCCTACATCCTGCAATGCAGCCAACAGTCAGAAGAAAGGTTTTTTTCTTCAAAGACACGGCCACCTTTTTTCTCACATATGAGATAAGAAGCAGTGTTTCAATCTTGTTAAGTGGTCCAGATTCATAAGCATAAGTGATTGCCCTGTCATCCTCCCAAATTGTGTTAAGAGAAAAATTATATTGGTGAATCTGCTTGCTTCCTCTATGCCTTACCACATTTTGCTCATGAAAGCTGATGATTTCACTGGAAACAATTTTGAATGTTTATTCATTACAAATACTGTAGAAAATAGAATGCCCCATCCATAATTCTACCACCTAATCAACCCAATACAATTTTTCATTAAATTGCACTGCTGTATCTGATTAGGACATTGTCTGAAAACAATTAATTCACCTCATCTGATGAATAGACAGTAAATTAAAGCATGCTATTTTTAAGCACTACAATATTTCCCTTATCTAGGTGCTCTAAAAGTTAAACAGAATATAATATAAGAAATTTGAATGAACTGTATGATCAGGTAAAAATCAAGTGCATTGTTAAACTTTTACTGATACCAATGCATTTCCAATTTGTAAATAGGAATATAAAATTAATATTTAATTTTAGTGATCAAGATCAAATCTGTACCAGTTAAAAGGGAGGCGCCTAAAGTTTAATGTCCTAAATAAAAACACACACACTCTCTCTCTTCATCCTAGATTTTCAGCCCTCTTTTGAGAATGAATGAAATGATCCATTTTATTGCTGTTTATTCTAAAAGTAAAAGTGAAATATGAGTTTAGCTTAAAGTATATTGCCCTGTTGTCCTTGTCAAAAGTCTACTATGATTTAATTGTCACAATCAGTGTTTCTGTTCAAACAAGTTAATATAATAAATAGCATGGTAACACAGAAAGAATGATTATTTTGGAGTAAATATGATTATTCTTTCCTGTTTTGTTAAATTATTTTGCCTGTGCTTATATATCTGCTGAAGGTGGATGGAAAACAAAATGAGGTACAGACACCTCCTCATAAAGATAGTTAAGTACCTTCATATTTATTTTGGATTTACAATCTGATTGTCTACAATGCTCCGATTGGTATTGAGATTTTATACATAGAGTCCAGATCAAACTTAATATGCTCACTGCCATGATACAATCCCTTGTATATTAATGGAAAATATCATGGGTCTTATAACTATAAACATCTACACTAATAAAAGACAAACATGCAAAGTGACAGTACCTTTGCTACACCTTAAGCCATGCCCACCAGCCAATCAGAGTGACTATATGCACATTAATCCAACCAAGATGGTGGCAGGCAGCCATGGAGCTGGAGTGAGCAGGAGGCTTGGTTGCCCCAATGATGGA
The DNA here is from genome assembly GCF_000147115.1 of Myotis lucifugus. Classification (NCBI taxonomy): domain Eukaryota; kingdom Metazoa; phylum Chordata; class Mammalia; order Chiroptera; family Vespertilionidae; genus Myotis; species Myotis lucifugus. The sequence continues at coordinate 592,268 of NW_005871418.1, read as the reverse complement.
GAAAGCCAAACTTCCCACTTGCCATTGCCCTGGCTCTGAGCTCCACTCAAAGCAACAAAGTTTCAATTATAGAAGGTAAATAAACCCCAGATACCTGCTTTCAGCTGGCCGTGGCCACGGAGCTAGAACGAGCAGGAGGCTTGGTTGCCCCTGGCGATGGAGGAAGCCAAGCTTCCCTCCCGCCTGCCCTGGCCAGCTCTGAGCTTCTCTCAAGGCTACAAAGTTTCAATTATAGAAGGTAAATAAGTCCCAGAATAAAAAAAAAAAAAAAAAAAACAGAAAAAGGAGAGGTTGGTAGCTTCCATCTCAGGGGGGTGGGGGGGTTAGGGGGGTGGCCAGCCTGAAAATGGCCCTCAGCCCCTCAACCAGGCTAGCCAGGCACCCAAGCGGGACCCCCACCCTGATCCGGGACACCCTTCATGGCAAACCAGCCAGCCCCCACCCATGCACCAGGCCTCTATCCTATGTAAAAAAAGGGTGATATGCAAACTGACCCTAACAACAGAACTACTGGGAATCACTGGTCACTATGACACACACTGACCACCAAGGGGCAGACGCTCAATGCAGGAGCATCTGCAGGGGGAGCTCTGCTCAGCCACAAGCCAGACTGATGGCTACCAGTACAGCGGTGGTGGTGGGAGCCTCTCCCGCCTCCTCAGCAGCACTAAGGATGTCCGACTGCAGTTTAGGCCTGCTCTCCGCTGGCAAGTGGACATCCTCCGAGGGCTCCCGGGCTGCTAGAGGGATGTCTGATTGCCAGCTTAGGCCCATTCCCCGGGGATCGGGCCTAAGCTAGCAGGTGGTCATCCCCCGAGGGGTCCCAGACTGCGAGAGGGCACAGGCCGGGCTGAGGGACCCCCTTCCCCCCCGCCCGAGTGCACAAATTTTTGTACACCGGGCCTCTAGTATAATTATAAAAGATATTCTATGCCATTATATGTGAAATGTTGTTCAGACTTATTCCTCAGCCCAGATTTGCCCTAGTAGAGAGAAAGTGAGCAGGGAAGTTACGTACTAGTATGTTTGAAGTAAAATCCAAAGGTTGTGTGGCCATTATAATGGCTTTCAGCAAGAGTTCTTTTGGTCTAGACTTAGAAGCATCCTAATTTGATTCTAGATGCATGACTGAAGTGAATAATGCACAGTTTATTCTTGAAAACTTTGGGTTCAGGCATTTTTTAAAGCATTTAATATTTTCTCATGATCACTTTTAATGTGGACCCTTGTCTGTGTTTAAAACATACACACACATTCTCTGAAAAACAGAAAATATAATCAACCAAGAAATCTGTGAACCAAAAGCATCTCCAGGTAAAGTACACATATTGAGCAAAGTTTTACTTTTTAATGTTTTGAGATATTTTTAATCTTGAATTTGGGTACAAAATGTGAAGTAACACCTTGAATTGTTAGTGTCCTGCCATTGCATCATTCTAAATAGGATCTGGAAATGACTAAGGTGAACCATCAGTGGGAAGTTGTCCTCTAAGAATTTGGCAATAAAATATGTGATTTTCAAAATTCCTGTTCCTTTGGGAAGTGCCTGTCTCAAGTCTCAGAAATTCTGTTTCGTCTTTGCATTTATATTTTTATTCAACAAATACTTGTAATGTGTTATAGTGCAACAGAAAGTATATAAAAAGTTGATGTCATATGCTTTTTGTTGACCATAAACAGCTAAATGTTTAGAATAAGAAATAGACAATTTAGGGAAATGTCAAATACAGATTTGTACCAACACATAGAAAGGGTTTTTTTGCATATATATATATATATATATATATATATATATATATAT